>NW_026057576.1:62268002-62276841 GCF_023721935.1 Panthera uncia | reverse complement strand
AAAAAAAAAAAAAAAAAAAAAAAAAAAAGAAATGCATTCACACAAATGCCAAGTTGAACTTTAACAACTCACAATAAAATTGAACTCTGTGTTTAACTATTTTAATATTTGAACACGTGGATAATGTTGATAAATGTAGGTAAATACTATTATCTCTTTACATGTCTTTTAATTTACTGTGCAACCTATCTCATTGTTGAAATTATTTTAGCTCAAACTATGTCAGTAACTTACTGTGTAATATTGGTTGAATAACTTCCTGTCTTCCATTTCCTTATTTAAAAAAAAAAAAGGTGAGAGTGGATGATTTCTAAGAGCAGAACATATATTGTTGGTCACCTGTCTACTTGGACAGTGATCAATTTAGGGTTGGGCACATGTTTCAATCAATGCCAAACTGATTTCTCATCAGGACTTTTCTGCTTCTGGTCTCAAAAGACAGTCACAATTACTTTTGCATATAAACTGTGAGGGTAATTAGTTGAGGCTACTTTTTTCCACCTTACCAGTGGGAGAGAGATCAATAGGTAAAGAGAACCATATCTTACAATATGGAGAGTGTGTTCAGGTGACATGATTGGAATTCCTGGATCCAGACATGCCTGAAGTCAGACATACTCATAGGCTTTTCTATTGCATGGAATCATTAAGTTCCTTATTTTCTTTAAGGTGGTTTTAGTTGTATTTTTTGTTACTTACAACTCTAAGAGTCGAGATTATTATAAACTTCATCTCTATGAGTCTATGACTTCTTGACATAAAGGCTACTAAAGTCATTTAATAACTTAACAAGCTTAATCTAAATGAACAGTTGCCTGGATAATTTCTTTGAATTCAGACAAATAAAAGGATGTTTCTAAGCTCATTGAGCTCATGGAGCTTACAGGCTGGAAATGGGAGTAATCTTGTAATGAAATATTATGGCTCCAAAAGACCTATTTGAATTAGACATTTTGGAATAAATAATTTTGAATGATACATATGTCCTAAGTAAAAATAAATAACTAAAAAATAGTGTGAAAATACTCTCAAGGCAGATTTCTTTATACAGAGAATGATGATTTACCTTAATTTAGGGCAATTAAAATCTGTCGTACACCTACCACACAGCAACAGTTTAATATTATCATTTTACCAATTTAAACCAAACCTAGTCATGAATACGACTTTGTGTAATTTTCTCACTGGGATCATTTCCTGGTGTTATTTGCGAACATGAAATCTTTGTGAAAGTAAGCTTTCACCAACCGAATGAGGCTTACATCAAGTTCTAAACCTAGAGCAAACAAGTAGACTGTTCTCAGAACATTTTCTTTGGATTTGTAATCAAACAGATCTACGTTGAAACAGCCAAGTACCACCGCTCTAAAACAGAAAACTCTTATTTAAAAATAAAAGGGCAGTTTTTCTTTTTCCAAGTTAAATATGTTCTACTTCTCTGGCAGAACTCGTTCTCAATTTGCCCTAAAAAAAGATGAACCATATTTTAAAATTATTTGCAGTTAATATTTGGGGAATTTGAATGTTTTACCATTTCATAGTCTAAAAGCTTGTGTAATATTTGTATATTTAAAGGTTTTTTTGTTCCCATTTCATAGAGTTCCAAGTGTGGCTGAAAATAAATCATCTGAAAATGGTGGCTTTTTATAATTCTCAGTAAATAAAACTCACAGTGATTGTATAAAGTGTTAAAAAACGTAACATGTAAAATGATTATTGATTTTAATATCAGGGTTCTGAATATACATTTAAATATTGACTTTCTGAATGTGGCTTATTTCACATTATGTCCCATTATTATTCTGGGAATGGATATGTAAACAATATAGACAGCTCATGTCCCTGTTTTGAGAGACTATAATCAGAAACATTTAATTGCTGGACCATTGATCTATGAGCTTTTGACTGGGTAAATCATGTGAACCAAGCCTCTAGCATCTCCAATACAGAAAAATATGGAAATATAAAAGGATATCATTAGGTGAATTTTGTAAGATCCAAGGATATGTATCAAACATTTCCAGCACATCCTATTTCAATTTATTCTTGGCTTATGTAGACCAATCTTAACCTAGAGATGAAACATGGAAAAGGAACATAGAAAATGATGAATCTGATTTAAGATGTAAGATGGGAATGATGACACAGCCAAGGACATTTATACAAGTACACATCATTAATCAAATACGGTGGGGCAGTTGCATATTCAATTAGAGACAATGGCTGTTCTGGTAGTTATGAGGTCATGAGAGCCTCGCTTTGAATTTTCTTGACTTGTTTTTTACATTACACTTAATGCCTCCAAATGCCTTAATGACTCTTATGCTTTATATCTTGCATTGGACCAAAATTCTTAACTTGTATTAGAAGCTGTCCATAAATATAATGTAAAAACTTTAAGAATTTAACAGATTTTATACTGTATAATCTGCAAATGCCACCATTAAAAAACAAAACAACCAAAAAACCCTCAATTTTTATACTGTTTATATCTTTTCTCACTTTAATAATTATTTTCTTTAATATTTTTTATAAAAAAATCAGGAAGATGTAAAAATAAAACAGCCAAGTAGCAGAGACTTGGTTCTAATGCTAGACAACTTTAAGTGGCATCCATTCAGAATCTAAAGCAATGTAGTATTTTATATGCGATTTTTTTGTATTACCAATATATTTAATATTTGAGAATATTTAGTTCTAGAGGCAGTGATGAATAAAAATATGAAATTAAGGTTTCTCCACTAAAAACTGTATTTTTTTAAAATAATATTAAGACCTGAGGGTGTTGTCATATGCATTGGTCCTGCCAAATCCATGCTCTGGCAAAACAAAATACACTTTCGAACTTGAGATTTTATTCCCTGTCCACATTCAGCAGATTTAGAATAAAATTTATTTCTGTAACAAGTCAGACCATCTTCTGAAATGAAAACATGCCATTTAAATAAATGCTTTAATTTGAAATAATACTTTGTGATATTTGTATGAACTGGTACTTTTATGGGAGTAACTTGTTGTGTCTGACCAAACCCACCTTCCGAAACGATTTCCCTTGTCAAAACACCTAAGTAAAATGACTCTTGTTTGAGGAAATGTCTTGACAATGTGATGCATCACTTTCAGAATTCTGGATATAGATTCTGAGGTACATATGGGCATTTGTAGTTTCTTCTGGGCATGGATGTGGTGTTTGCCTAGATTTATATTTATATGTTTCCGTTTCTCACTTCGATTCCCTGACTAAATTGGGAGGTGACGCTTCATAGTACATCTGCCCCAGTGAATGTCTCCCGAGGGTGCATTTTAATTTAATGCCATGCTTGTGAAGTTTTAGTGGACAGCTTTGAATGTGAGGTGGAGGATTATCCTCATTTTCACAAAGTTCCAGCCAGAGCTCTAGGATCATTCCAATAGTACGTTAGAGCTGAGTTGAGTTTTCCTACTGTGCATGGTCACGCTCCACCAAAGATCATCATAAGACAAACAGAGGTCCGGGGGATCCAAAACAGCACTAAATGATTCACAGCTGCGTTGGATTATATTGTGCCATTTCTAAGTGTTAGACTGAGCCTATATCATATCAAACATAGAGTAAAAAAGTGCAAAATTTAATCAGTCAGCCAGATGTTTTGCATGCAACTGGGCAAACATGTCAACATAGGGTGAAACATCTGGCAGTTTCAAATATGATTTAACTGACCTCGTGAAAGATGACCTTGGTATGAATGGCTAATTTTAAATAACCAAATGAAACAAAGGTATTTTTAACACTAAGTGGTTACAATCTGTGAGTTGCCTTATATTTATACGAAACAGTGGAATGTTTAAGTCACACTGCCACGCAGATGTGCAAGGGGAAAAAAGCAGCTTCTTTATTTTGTCTGTAACCAACCTCGTCTTCCTTTTAAGCCTTCAGCAGCTGGTGCGGGAATGTGGTGGAATAAGGTGGAGAGTTAACATTAACTTGAACCATCTTACTTGGTGGAGCTTAGTTTCTTTTGGATGAGAATATTCAGAGTCTCAGATGTGAGGTTCCCGTACTTTTTTCCTTAAGATTTGTCTGTGTGGCCAGTAGGGTATGTATCTTATATAACAGGGAAGAGTTGAAGTCCTCAAATATGGTGTCTTGTACCTCCCCCAGGATATTTTACACCTCTTCCGTCTGGCAGTGTTTGGGGGAACTTGAACTCTCATCTCTCCTTTTCTCTTATTTTCTGTCACTTTGTCCAGGTCCCTTTAAACTCTCTGGTTTACTCCACCCTTCTTAATTACTGGTTTTGTCTCCCATACAGTTTTCATCCTGGAGGTCTGTTCGATAGCTTTCATGTCAATGCTGCAGAGTCTCTACTGACTCTCCAGTCAGTGCTCTCTGGTAACGTAGGTTCCAGCTCTGTTGTTCAAGAACCAAGAAGACTTGAGAAAAGTAAAGACATTGTACTAACTACTGCCTCTAACGTAACCCAGGCTGTTATGAGTGAACACACAAAGCAATTCATTCCCAAAGCTTCAAACTACAGTGGGAACAGGACTTGCTATCATTAGCAAACGTTGCTCCCTTTCTCTGTCTTGCAATTCAGAGTTGGAAACTTTAAAACACCCCTTATCTACCATAGCTTTTTCTCTCATCATTTGCCAACATCTCACAGACCAAAAAGTGGTCAGCTTTTCTTCTAGGTCATGATCTCTGTCTTCCAACCTAATAAATAAGACTAAATGGAATCCAGAGATTTTTTTGCTATAGTTTAGGAGAACTCTGATTTGAAAATATCCAGTATTAGCCATTATATGTTAAATGGTAGCCACAGAATATAATTTTAAAAAATCCTCTTTTGATAGTCATGTCTTGAAAGGCTGCTGTCTGGATGCAAAATCCTACACTTGATTGTCAGAGCTGAATAATATCTAGCTTTCTCTTTGCATTCCTCCTGTATCTGCTCCTGTCTCCCATTACATACATTTTTAGATGGAGGAGACCCCCCACCCAGACTTATTAGGCCTACACAGACATGTACTTAAATGATAAGTTTAATTAGTAGCTTCACTACTGATTTTCAAACTGAAGGAAAAATATTAATGAATTTTATTACATTAATATTATTTGCTCCAAGAAGTTAACTTGAAAATACGTATAGATAGATGACAGATAGGAAAAGAGTATTTGAAATATCTTGGACTAATGACAATGAGAATATACAAGAACTCCTGCAAAGCAACAATAGAAAGTCAGTGAACCTTACAGGAAAATGGCCGAGAATATGAACTGGTCTATAGAAGAGGAACTCAAGATAATAAGGACATGAAACAAGCAAATGAAATTTGCCTAAACTCACTAGTAATACAAGAAACACACAACATCAATAAGTTATATTTTTATACCAGTTATGGTGGCATTAACTAAAGTGTATGCAGGAATGTTAGAATATAGGAACTCTCAAACTCCATAGATCAAATTAAGTGTACCTGTACCTAGGCATGAGAATATTCACTGGACCTTTGTTTATACCAGAAACGTACTAGAATCACTCTGAGGCACACCACTGGGAAATGGATAGATAAATGAAAAAATGTATTCCAAAGAAAAATATGGTATTTTAGAATGAATAGATTTTATGTATTGATGACATATGAATAAGTATGGAAACAATAACACTGCATGAAAAAGTATGAACCAGAATGAGATCCGTAGCATAATGACATTTATATATAGCAAAATACATGGACATTAAAATGATATAGATGTTACAAAGACATATAAATAACACTAAAAGACTGCCCATGAACACAGCATAATAGGTGGGTATGATGATGGGAATTAAAGGAAAGAACTAAGTTAAAGGAACATAATGAAATAAATCAATATATAAAATTCTTGTTAGACATCATTCTTGGTACTTTATTTGGTATGCATTTGATATGTGTGCTATGTAAGGGTTACCTATGATTGTTGCTAGTGTATACTCATGTTATATTTACATATAGGAATATATGTCCAATATAACTTGGGGCTATTTTGGCATTTTAATTAGGAAAATGCCAACTACAGTTATGAAACTGACCATAGATAGCCCATAAAACATATTACATTAATATTTGTCTTGTTTTTATGCCTTCAGAATTATGTTGTATTACCCTTGACTTTATTTTTTTCAATTTGGCAGATTATGTATATCTTGTACTAATTCTGCTCTTTTAGGACACATACAATTTTAGGAATATCCTCAGTGTACTTAAAAATGTAGTGAAAATTTATATTGACTCTAAGTTATGAAATGTCCCACAGTTTAAATTCTTCATTCTTAATGCCTTTTGGAAAGGAAGAACACTCAGGCACGTGGATTGTGCAGTTATTCTATATAGAGAAGGGGCCTTCCCAGGAACAGGGCTATACATATTTGATCAGAGATCATAGAGATCAACAGAACTTCAAATTCCCTCTCTAGGACCAGTCTTAGTTCCCCAGGTAGAATTGGATGCTGAATTATACAGTCTGTCTGACTTGTGTTAATAGATTTACAAAAGAAAAGGTTTTAAAATTTCTACTTCACCTTGGACAAAAAGTGAGCTAAAAGCTTCATAAGAGTAAATCGTTGAGCAAAGTTTACTGCTTTTTGATCCATGCCATGCAAAATATACTGGGATAAAGAATAATTAGCCAAAGTTTTATTTTTTTTATCTTCCAGATGAATGTAATTGTGGATATAGGCTTGTAGAGTGTTTACCACAAGAAATAGTTTTCTCTTTCTGAAATTAAATATATATTAATATATATTTAATTTCAGAAAGAGAAAACTATTTCTTGTGGTAAACACTCTACAAGCCTATATCCACAATTACATTCATCTGGAAGATAAAAAAAATAAAACTTTGGCTAATTATTCTTTATCCCAGTATATTTTGCATGGCATGGATCAAAAAGCAGTAAACTTTGCTCAACGATTTACTCTTATGAAGCTTTTAGCTCACTTTTTGTCCAAGGTGAAGTAGAAATTTTAAAACCTTTTCTTTTGTAAATCTATTAACACAAGTCAGACAGACTGTATAATTCAGCATCCAATTCTACCTGGGGAACTAAGACTGGTCCTAGAGAGGGAATTTGAAGTTCTGTTGATCTCTATGATCTCTGATCAAATATGTATAGCCCTGTTCCTGGGAAGGCCCCTTCTCTATATAGAATAACTGCACAATCCACGTGCCTGAGTGTTCTTCCTTTCCAAAAGGCATTAAGAATGAAGAATTTAAACTGTGGGACATTTCATAACTTAGAGTCAATATAAATTTTCACTACATTTTTAAGTACACTGAGGATATTCCTAAAATTGTATGTGTCCTAAAAGAGCAGAATTAGTACAAGATATACATAATCTGCCAAATTGAAAAAAATAAAGTCAAGGGTAATACAACATAATTCTGAAGGCATAAAAACAAGACAAATATTAATGTAATATGTTTTATGGGCTATCTATGGTCAGTTTCATAACTGTAGTTGGCATTTTCCTAATTAAAATGCCAAAATAGCCCCAAGTTATATTGGACATATATTCCTATATGTAAATATAACATGAGTATACACTAGCAACAATCATAGGTAACCCTTACATAGCACACATATCAAATGCATACCAAATAAAGTACCAAGAATGATGTCTAACAAGAATTTTATATATTGATTTATTTCATTATGTTCCTTTAACTTAGTTCTTTCCTTTAATTCCCATCATCATACCCACCTATTATGCTGTGTTCATGGGCAGTCTTTTAGTGTTATTTATATGTCTTTGTAACATCTATATCATTTTAATGTCCATGTATTTTGCTATATATAAATGTCATTATGCTACGGATCTCATTCTGGTTCATACTTTTTCATGCAGTGTTATTGTTTCCATACTTATTCATATGTCATCAATACATAAAATCTATTCATTCTAAAATACCATATTTTTCTTTGGAATACATTTTTTCATTTATCTATCCATTTCCCAGTGGTGTGCCTCAGAGTGATTCTAGTACGTTTCTGGTATAAACAAAGGTCCAGTGAATATTCTCATGCCTAGGTACAGGTACACTTAATTTGATCTATGGAGTTTGAGAGTTCCTATATTCTAACATTCCTGCATACACTTTAGTTAATGCCACCATAACTGGTATAAAAATATAACTTATTGATGTTGTGTGTTTCTTGTATTACTAGTGAGTTTAGGCAAATTTCATTTGCTTGTTTCATGTCCTTATTATCTTGAGTTCCTCTTCTATAGACCAGTTCATATTCTCGGCCATTTTCCTGTAAGGTTCACTGACTTTCTATTGTTGCTTTGCAGGAGTTCTTGTATATTCTCATTGTCATTAGTCCAAGATATTTCAAATACTCTTTTCCTATCTGTCATCTATCTATACGTATTTTCAAGTTAACTTCTTGGAGCAAATAATATTAATGTAATAAAATTCATTAATATTTTTCCTTCAGTTTGAAAATCAGTAGTGAAGCTACTAATTAAACTTATCATTTAAGTACATGTCTGTGTAGGCCTAATAAGTCTGGGTGGGGGGTCTCCTCCATCTAAAAATGTATGTAATGGGAGACAGGAGCAGATACAGGAGGAATGCAAAGAGAAAGCTAGATATTATTCAGCTCTGACAATCAAGTGTAGGATTTTGCATCCAGACAGCAGCCTTTCAAGACATGACTATCAAAAGAGGATTTTTTAAAATTATATTCTGTGGCTACCATTTAACATATAATGGCTAATACTGGATATTTTCAAATCAGAGTTCTCCTAAACTATAGCAAAAAAATCTCTGTCTTCCAACCTAATAAATAAGACTAAATGGAATCCAGAGA
>NW_026057576.1:62191828-62267602 GCF_023721935.1 Panthera uncia | reverse complement strand
TATTATATATTAGATATATTAGATATTTTAGATATATTATATATATATATTTTAGATATATGTTTTACATATATGGTGCTGGAATGTAAGAAGCTTCTTTAAAAGAAGTGTTTGCTGTTTGAAGTTAAAATAAGACATTGGTTTAAAGTTACAGTGTTCACTTCACTGACACTTTAATATATATATTGAAAAAGAAACTTCAGTTGATGGAGCCTGAGGAAGTTAGTGTCTGCCCATTTTTTTCCTACTCAGTGTGTCCTTTCTATTCTACCCGCATTTAACGCAAATAATTGAGCAACTTTTATGTTCCATGGTGCAAAAATTATGGAGTCATACTTTATGTTAGAACTTATACTGGAACTTATATTCCAATAGCCAGTCTATGAGGCTTCCCATGAAACCACAGCAAGCAAGAGAAGAAAGCTGTCTTAGAGGAGATAGCAGATGCAGGGGATAAAGAAGGGCAAGAAATAGCCAGGAATGACTTTTCAGGAAGCAGAAATCACAGAACGGGGTTTTGAAAGGTGGGTTCCAACTAAGGGGTCAGTTTAGAAAACATCTGTCAGGTTTGCTAAATAGTAAGAAGATTATTTCCTTAGAGAAGAGTGTGTTTTGTAGGGAAGGAATGTTACTGAGAGGTAGGTGGAAGGAGGGCAGTGTGAACTGATAAACAGAAAGCAGGGGCATAAACAGGATTTAGAGCAAGCAACTGGAGTTTTAGAATATAGAATTTAAGCATGGGTGCCTGGGTGCCTCAGTTAGTTAAGTGTCCGACTCTGGCTCAGGTCATGATCTCACTGTTGGTGGGTTCGAGCCTCGCGTGGGGCTCTGTGCTGACAGCTCAGAGGCTGGAGCCTGCTTTGGGCTTGGTGTCTCCTTCTCTGTCTGCCCATCCCCCCACTCACACTCTGTCTGTCTCTTTTTCAAAAAATAAACACTAAAAAAATGTAAAAAAAGAATGTAGAATTTAAGCACTTCAAGTACATATTAGGAGGTAAAGCTAAGGAAGTCCTTGCTAGCTGGGGCCCACCACAGCAGTGCTGATGAGAGGAAATGAGAGTACAAGGGAGACCACTATAGGTAGAATAGCAGGATCAGATGGAAATTTTAAGGTAAAAAATCAACGGCAAAGAGAAAAACTGGACAACCCTACTGCCAGTCCAGGGAAATCGAGTTGGTATTGAGATGAATTTATATTTCTGTATACAGTAATATAAAGGGAGTGGGGGAGAAAAGTAAACTTGGATATTGGTATTCAGGTGGTGTTTTCATAGGATAAAGGGCATAGAGTATTTAGAATATTCCCTCACATACATATGTCTTCAGTATGTTATGCTATTACTCCCCTTATAACTCAGTACTGTATTCTTTGAATAATTTATCATCAGAGCTCATTGCAACTTTTTAAATTGCAATGCCAATAAGTAAGCACAGCTTGTTATACTTTTTAAATGACTTTTTTTAATATCGATAATAGTTTTTGCATGCTTACAGATTTTAAAGATTTTGTTTTAGTATATTTCCTTATTGGGTTGTTCAACAATACTGAGCAGGTGTAATGAACATCATAGAATATTCTACAGTATTTAAATCCTTCTGGGATCATTTTTTTCTGGTCACTCAAGCTTAATATAATTTCATAGACATATTTTCTTTTATTTTCATGAAACCATATGATAGAAAGCCAGCTGAATCCAAATAATTACACTAATATGTTGTATTTGTACGGTTCTTTGTCTTTCCCCAAGTCATTTCTTCTACTTTATGTCATCTGAAAGAAAGTAAAATTTTAGATAGATACTGACATTTAGAAAGAATGCTTTATTTACACAGCTGGTTATTATTTTTTTTTTCTGATAGGGAGGTTTGTCGTAGCCAACTATGTTTCCATATGCACCTGGCTCACCTGTTTTTTCATGAATATATTAATTCTTTACTTTTCAGTTTAAGTGACAGCAACATTTTTGAAATGACAGTTTAATTTGAAGGTGAAAAAATATAGTTGTTTCCATCTGGTGGTCATTTTTGTCCTTCCATTAACTGTGGTCGTCATCTTTAACCTTTTAATGGAAAAAACGCTACAAGGTCTGATGTGTTCTGTGGTACTTTCATGATTTTTTTCACACTTTCTCCAAAAGCATTTACTACAAAGAACATAGCTTCCCTTCAAATAATACTTTTTAATAGTAATAAAAAAAAAAAAACTTCATCTGAATTTTGACTATCTGTTGAAAAATTCACCATTATTACAATACCCAAAATACCTCTGGGAATTTCACGTTGTTTCTTTTGACAAAGTTAAAGGCTAATCAGGCTCTTCTGTTATTGGTTAATTCCCCTTCTGCAGGTAAAAATATGGGTATTTTATACAAGCATATGAGTCTATTGCCTTAGGAAACAACAGAGACATCTTTAAGACCCTCGTTTCACTTCCAACCTCTTAGTTCACAGTTCCTTTAGATTCTACTGAGCTGCCTATTCTCTATGTTAAATATTACATTGGCCACCAATACCCTAGTCATTTACCAACAACATGGCTAACATATTTGGAAACCAGGGATGTGGAGTACAGTAAATTTCAAGTCAGACTATCTGGGTTTGAATCAGCCCTTCCACTACTTACTAACTTCTCTATACTTCAATTTATCTATAAAATGAGAATAATATCGGTTACCCCCTCGGGTTGTTGTGAGGAGTAAATGAGCTAGTGGATAAAAGGAGCATACAGCCAGCAACGGCCATATACTCAGTCTAAATACACATTACCTGTAATAGTCATTCTACCTAGTCCATAAATTTTACCTTGAAAAAATACTTGAATAGTAATACTTGTTAAGGCAGATAATATTGTTAATAAATTAGTATCTATTCATATTAACATTAGTCAATTAGAATCTATTCAACTTTTCCTATGTGCACATATGTTTATCTATTTAATCCTTGTAACAATTCATCAAGAGAATTAGTCCTATTTTATACAAGAAAAGTAGCAATCAAGGGGCTAAATAACTTGTTCAGGTGACTCAGAAATTGTTTGCTGCAGCCCCAAAGCCTACTTGATTTCTGTAATATACACTACAGGTTATACCTTCATGATAATCATGTACCCTCTTAAGGATGTTCATATGTAAAGCCCAACTTATTCTTGCCTGTGGCTTCCTCCCCCCCCATTTATTTATGGGCATTCTTTGAAAGCCAATAAAAAGGAATCTCAATTTACAATAAGATTCTGTTTTGTGAGCCAATACCTAAATCTGTTGTTGGTATTACAGAATTACTTTTGCCATGGGAAAAAATATGAAAGGTGGTAGCTGGGTTCCCAGGAGAGCAAAAAGTCAACTGATACATAGAACTCTTAAAGAAATAACATGTGGCCATTTCACGTTAGTAGTTTTAGCATTAGGATCAATTAAAGATGCATGCTGTGTGTGGCCTGCTCAGGGATACTGGCATTATTTTTAAATATGGATTTACAAGAAAATGCATATGAGGTAAAACGATAAGAAACCGATGTGGAAGATGGAAGAAAACTGTCGCTGTGCCAGCTGCCTGCGGCAAAGAGGAATTCTGCCTCTGGTAGACGTTGCCCAGTGCCCTACAAGCACAGCCAGGTGCAGAGCAAGAAAAGACTTAGAGACCATTTGTAACTCACTGGGGCTGTTGAGACAAAGGTGTTGACTTGTGAAGTATACAAATGATTACGAATTGGCTGTCTCAAGAGGAAATACCTACATAATTATAATTTAACAAATTGTGAAAAGGAAGTACTAGAAATGTAGATAAAGCCTCTGCCTGAAGGCCCAGATTTCTAACAAATGCTGAATGGAGGCAGAGCATTAACAGTGCTCATTCATTTGTGCATTCATTCATTCCTGTAATAAATGTGATTTCTACCCTTGAAAACTAGATAGTCTGGCAGAGAAAATAATTAAAAGACAGTGACTTAAGTAAGTACTTTGGTAGTGGGGGTAGAAGAGGCATGATGTCAGGAGATATTTCAGGAGTAACAAACTGAGTCTGGGTTAAGGGCCATGTGTCAGAGACCGTACGAGTCCAAACAGGGAAAATGATTTTTAAGTCTAATGCCCTTAAGTCATTGGCTCTGCTGTAGAAGATCAAATGTTGGCTCAGCCGGTTCCTACCTTTCTGATCTGGGCAATTCCTTAACTTGACTGTTTTTCACATGCTTCGTTGTAAAATAGTGATAATAATAATAAATAGAGACGTTATGAGAATTAAGGAAGTTAATACATATAAAATGCATTAGAAAAGGATTTATACATAGCAGTTGATGAATACATGTTAAAGACAATTTGTTTCTGCCTTAGCTGAGAACTGAAAAGGAAGGAAAAATGTTTTCAAGGTAGAAGGAAAAGGCTACACAAAAGCCTCCGGAGAAGAGAAAGGAATGATGCGTTTCAGGAGTTGAAAGGAATTCCGTGTGTCAGCACCTTAAGTTGGAGGCAGGAAGGGGAAATAGCTGGATGCTGGAGAATACATGAATGTCATGTAATTAGGGCTTTATAAGTCTTGTTAATGAGTTTGGTTTTATCCTAATATTAATGCAAGACAAACAAAAGGCTTTAAGTAAGAGTAATATGATCATATTTGCATTTTGGTAAATTCACTCTGTCTGCTGGGAGGTGAGAGTGAGAGGTAAAGAATGTATTTCAAAAGGGAAAGACAGAGGGGCGCCTGGGTGGCTCAGTCGGTTGAGCGGCCGACTTCGGCTCAGGTCATGATCTCGTGGTCCGTGAGTTCGAGCCCCGCGTCAGGCTCTGTGCTGACAGCTCAGAGCCTGGAGCCTGTTTCAGATTCTGTGTCTCCCTCTCTCTGACCCTCCCCCGTTCATGCTCTGTCTCTCTCTGTCTCAAAAATAAATAAATGTTAAAAAAAAAAAATTAGAAAAAAAAAAAGAAACAAGGGAAAGACAGGGAACAGGATGCAATTGAAAGATATTGGTTATTTGGATCTAGGGGTGACCACAGATATGGAGGGGGAAAAACCCAACAGATTTGAGTAGTATCCTGCATGGTAGTTGCTTGAATGTGGGATTGAGGGAGAAGCTAATGTCTTTGATGCCTGACTTCAGGACTGACTGGCTGATGACAAAATTCGTGGACAAGGAAGCATTAGGGAAGGAGCATCCTAGGGTGATGGGGCATGCATTTGGTTATATACAGGCTGTAGTTCGTGGCTCTGAAACAAATAGGGAGGTACACAAGGTATTTGGGTAGAGTAGTTTGTGTCTCAAAAGAGAGTTTGGGTTGGGGATACTGATTTTGGCATGTACTAACATTTGATGATTGAAACCATGGGCACAGATGCGGTGTTCATGAGACAGGAAGCTGAGAAGAGAAGACAGCTTAGGGTAGAACAGTGAAGGATGGAAGACAAGCATGTAATGGAGACTGACAAGGAACAGAGGAAGGATGGAAGGAAAGCCAAGAGGGTGGTGTCAGACAGAGAGTGATGTGTATACGTATATGTGTATTTTTACATGAGTTGGGAGGCAGCCCTGTTGAAAGTTGCTGAGTTTAACCAAATAAGAACTGACAAGTGTCCACTGAGTTTAACTGATAAATAGTTCTGAAAAATCTTAAGCTAGAACATTCTTCCCTTTCCTGCCAACTGCAAATAAGATAGAATTCAGAACATGAGGCCCAGTATTATTTACTATTAAGTCTCTGGTGTTTTGCTAACCTGTATCTACCCCAGAGGGATGAATATAGAATGATAATACATGCCCTCCCACTCATAGGGTAAACTAGAAAAACGTAGGACATAAATGAAATACAAAATCAATGGCAAATAAAAAGAAAACTTCATTCATAAAAAGTAATTTAGACATACAGACTATTAAAGCTGAAAGACTTTTACAGTTCACCTGGTCAAACAGGCTCATTTTTTTTTTTTAATTTTTTTTTTAACGTTTATTTATTTTTGAGACAGGGAGAGACAGCATGAACAGGGGAGGGTCAGAGAGAGAGGGAGACACAGAATCCGAAACAGGCTCCAGGCTCCGAGCTGTCAGCACAGAGCCCGACGCGGGGCTTGAACTCACGGACCGCGAGATCATGACCTGAGCTGAAGTCGGACGCTTAACCGACTGAGCCACCCAGGCGCCCCTCAAACAGGCTCATTTTATTAATGAGAGGATTAAAATTCAGCCAAGTTAGCCCAAACTTATTCCCCTTTTATTCTTTAGAACCAACTTCCTCCTTCCTTTTGAATGTGTGCTGAAGT
This sequence comes from Panthera uncia, assembly GCF_023721935.1. Classification (NCBI taxonomy): domain Eukaryota; kingdom Metazoa; phylum Chordata; class Mammalia; order Carnivora; family Felidae; genus Panthera; species Panthera uncia. The sequence continues at coordinate 62,261,356 of NW_026057576.1, read as the reverse complement.
TTAAGAATTCTTTTAGTGCTTATGAAGTCCACATAGAGAACACTGTATTATGAAGTCATTCTAAGCATGTGCTAGATTTTTTCTATATTCAAATGAGAAGAAAGCATCCCATCCTCGTTATGCTATCACAGGGTTGTTAAATAAGACTGCTTTTTTTCCCCCAGAGTTGTGATGGTAAATGGGAAAAAGAACGACAAAGAGTGCAGGCGTTCGATCAGTTTTCACAGCGTAAGAATGCTAACTAAATAGTACCTCACATACATGAGAAAGAGACCCTTAAAACGTTGGTACTTCTGTGCAAGGTTTTTTGTTTCCCTTTAAATGTTTATATTTTTGATGGGCCGGAGCAGGCAGCCAGTGACAAACAAGGCAAGACAGTCCAAATAAGCCTAAGGAAACCTAATTTAAGCTCTTCCCCTATGTGATCTGTCTACAGTGCTTTACAAAGAGCTGTATTTGCCAGTGGGTTAGAGCACTGTATTATTTTTGAATCAATCTGTCCTTTTTTCCAAGTTTCTAATACTTCTCATTCTGCCCTAGTCAGACACTTGAATGGTGGAAGTTCTCTATTATTCATCAAATACCTCAAGCTGTTCTTGTCAAGTTTCTCAACTCATTTCCTACAGATATTTCACAAAACTACAGCCAAAAAACTTCACTGCCAGGTAAGAGCCCATCTGAATAAAGAACGTAGGAGCCAGACATTGTGCAAAAAAAGGAAATGGACTGGAAACCTGTACTCTTTCAATACCTGCAGTCTGTTTACTTTGTACCAGCTGTTAGGCCCGACTTCCAACAATCTGATTATTCATTTTCATCTTTTCCTGCCTTCCTCACTAATAAGGGATAACTCCTGCCCCAGGGAGGAGGATCACATTCTTAAGAAGAGCACTGTTGCCTCTCTCCTTTTGAGTGAAGTTAAAGGCACTTAGTTTTAAGAGTCAGCTAAATAACTGTTTATGAAGCACATGAAGAAAGTAAAGAGTTTGGAGCAAAATTCAAAATATGAAAGGGAAAACAAGCAATTTAGGCAAGATGTTCATTACATGGGTGGAATATTTTGTAGAAATGCTAGTTTCTAACCAAATGCTAGTTTCTAACCGGTTCTGCCATGGAAGATTTTTTTTTTTCATTCAGAATATTTAAAGAAGAGATAAATAGAAAAAGGAAATATTATTTTGCATTAAAATCTTGTCCTTTGTGTCTTAGGATTAAATAACATGATTTCAACGACTGAAGTGGGAACAAAATAAAATCAGAACACTTGCTTTTTTTTGCAGTCCTGTTTTAGTCTTGTTTCCTAGACTTTTAGTAAAATAGTGTGCTTGTAAGACTGGAAGAGAGTCTCAAGAAGAAATAAATATGTGGCTTGGAAAATAAAATTTCAAAGAAATATTAACAAAGAACAGAAAAGATTCTGAAGTAAGATAACTATTATGACAATTCTGATTGATTTTTTCAAAGATCAAAATGTGCTCAAGAACTGGCATACACTTAGTCAAATCTTTTGATGTTAATATTTTAATTTGTGTAGGCTTCACGTAGTCTTCAAACTTAGAAGGTTATGCAAACAAAAACTTCTCTTTTGGAGTATTTCATGTATGATAGATGATTAAGGATGGATTTCTGTAGAAATGAAGAACTAAATATGAGAACTGCTAAATGTGATTCCATCTGAAAATAACATACAGACCATACAAATTCTCAAAGTCAAATTTAAAGCCGTAAGTTCTCGGACCCATGAAACATGAGACAATGACCTGAGCTGAAGTGGGAGTCAATCAACTGAGTCACCTAGGTGCCCCCATAAGTTCTTGATTTTAAAGATAACTAAACATTTTAGATTTTTTAAAACTATAACAATCCATTGTAAGTGTTTGTACACTGACTTCTTTGTGTCCAGTAGTTTAGTTGATGCCATGGGGAAAGAAATTTGTCAATAAATTATTCATCTCCTCAAAGAATTTCTCATGCATTAGGGGCCAAAATTATTGCAAAAACGGTGAATAATATGAGACTGTGCTTTGAGAGTTCAGATAAAGAAATTATTAACACACTTGAAAGTCAAGAAAGATTTTCATGGAGGGAAGTTGAAGTGAAGAAAAGCCCCAAAGAAATGGGGACAAAGATTCAAAAACCAACCAAACAAGCAAGCAAAAAAATGAATGAATGAATGAATGAATGAATAAATAAATAAATTCCCAAAGTGAAAAACATTAAGAGATAGGTGGGATAAATATACAGAAAATGTTGAGATAGAAAGGACTGAGGTCAAAGCAACTCTTAGCAGTTGATATCCATCTTTATGGAGAAACATGAGGTTAGTTTACTGGCAAGGAATGAAATTGGTAAAGATGAATTTGGGGGCTGTAAACAATATAATGTAACAGTTAAGAGCTTGGACTTTAGTATCAACTACCTAAATGCAGAGTCTGGATTCTGTCAACTCATTTGTTATAGAAGCTGTGAACTTCAGTTTTATTACATGTGACTTGGGAAAAATAACATTGTATACTTTGTAGAGCAGTTGTGAGGATTACATAAAAATACATATCCGTGATTGTAAATTGCCTGCACTTAGTGAATACTCTAATGATTGCTAGCTGATGTTATTTATTTTATTATTATTTAAAAGTTGTAAATAGTTTGCAAAGGGCCCTACAAAGAAATAATCAGTAATCAATTACTGATTACTGAAAAATTATCAAGAAGACAGATTTTTAGATCCCTGGGTGGCATGATTTTTTTTTTTAAGCCCCTCCTTCTCCTAACATCACCTAGCTCTTTACCTATATTCTGTTACAACATGTATCTCTTTTCTGTTACACTTAGTTACATACAAGTCCATTTTACCCAGAAGCTGTAAGATCCTAAAAGACAATGGTAGTAGCTGATTTGTTTTCTAATCTTCAGAGCCCGGTGGGATAGCACCTTACAAACAGTGGATGCCCCCTAGCTTTAGCTGAGTGAATGAATAACTGAGTATTTGTTGTTGAAGGACTAAGTCTTTGGCCATTCCCACCATGAGGGAAGTAGGAAATGAAGAAAACCCACTAAGAAGGGCAGTTGGAGGGATGGGAAGAGGAAGATCTCATGAGGCTTCGAATTCTTAGAATTTGCCTTTCACAAAGATTGCTTTCTGCATAAGTTCATAACATTGTCTTTGTCCCAGGACTTACATTTAAATTCTCCAAAGACATGAACAAATACTTCTTTAAAAATAACTCTAATGCATTATAGTGTTATTTTGTTGGAAGGATAATAAATAAGCAGCACTGTGAAATCCGCATGCACTTCAAAGGCATATAGGAAAAAGAAAAGTATTTTCCTTGCATTGATTTTCTAGTTTTGTAAGCTTGGGCCCTCCTTGTTATTTTAGAAAAATAAAGGCCGTAAAGTGGTAGTTAATTTCTTTCTTAGAAATATTAACATCCTCTACTGATACTGTCTTGATAGATATAATTTGTGGGAAATTAACCCAAATGCTGAGAAGTGTTTTTTTTTTTTTTCTTCAATAGTCTAGCAGTCAAAATGCATTATTAGTTCCATGGGGAATTTTTATTATTTGTACTTGTGGAGAAACAAGAACCAAAATATCTCCTTAGTGATTTTACCTCATTTAACATATGATATTGATGAAAGACTTAAAAATTTATTTGCCCAAACCAAAATATTTGAAAAAAAAAAAAACATTGATGTTTTGGCATTTTAGAAAACAGAAATCATAGATTTCTATTACTTTCATATTTCTTGCTGAATAATAACATTTAAAAATTTGTGTGCATGTGTATGAGGGGGTGGGTGAGTCAGAATAATTAAAAATAGGTAATTTAGAATAGTTTTTAAAATGTTATTATTTTGAGATTAGATCCACTTAGGGGTAGATTCATTGTTCTTTTACGAGATGTCATCTGAAGCGCCCATCCTGAAGGTTAGAAGCATGTTTATATTATGTGAACCCACCCCTGCTTGGCCACAGCTAACTAGACCAAGGATGGGCAACTGATTCAGAAAGCAGCAACAATAAAGCAAAGCGAGACAGAGCCAATCAAATTCTCTCTCCCAGGAATGTGAAGTTGGGACAATTTCAAAGACTGGGGCAATCATTGGTGGAGACTGGACTTGTAAGTACATATTTCAGGAATCTAAGGCATCTTGTTGGTGGAGTCAGGACAGATTATGTGTAATTAGAGAAGAGGAAACCAGAATGGGGATTAACAGTCTTCCATTTCCTGTTTCTGTCTCAGGAGATCCTTGAATTCTGTGAGGCACACTGGACCTTCCAAAATATTCTTTTTTCTGCTCGAGCTAGTTTCAGAGAGTTTCTGGGTTTTGAAACCAAACTATCCCTGACTAAGTTATAGAACAATAAATTCAAGTGAAAAGCACGCTGAAAAATAAGAAGCCAGCACTGTGTAGGAACAGCTGCAAAAGATTTAGGGGTCATTACAGATGACATAGGTCATGCTCAATGTAGCTAAATCTTCTTTCCTAAACTAGTAGCTTTTCTGCCAGGGAACCAATGAATCTCAAAACCTTAGTGTTAGTTTTACTCTTTTCTTTTATTCCTCCTGCTCAAGCAGCCAACAAGCTCTATTGTTTTAATTTATAGATGATGAAACTGAAGCTCAGGGAGGGAAGTCATAGAGCTCAAGGCTAGGATCTAGTTACCAACAAATCCAGGGTTAGATGGCTTAGTTCTAGGACTTGTCCAATACCCCTTCCTATCATCACTTTACTTTTATGGCAATGGTGCTATAACAGAATGAAAGAGAATGAAAAATTTTATATAACAGACACTGAAAAAAATCTATTCCTCTCAAATATAAGCAATTTTGATGCATTCCAGGATCCAGTCGTTGGTCTCCTCTATAAACATTCATTAACTACTAGAGCTGATCCAATCTGATGGTTTTAAATATCTTCTACACGATCATGACACCAAAATTATATTTCCAGTTCTCATCTTTCCCTCAGACTCCATAGTTTTATTTCCCACGGCTCATTTGACATCACCACCTGGGTGCTTAATAGTTACCTCAAACGTGACAAGTACAAAGCCAAACTCTTGATTTCTATTCCCTGTTCTTCCCCTGTGTTCCCATTTCAGAAAATGGCACCTCTATTCATCAGCTTCTCAGACCCAAACCCTTGGCATTATCCTTGACTTTCTTTCATATTCCACATCCAATCTACAAGCACAGCATGTCAGCTCTGCCCTCAAACTATACTCCAAACCTGACTTCCTTCCCCCATTCTACTACCACTGGAGTCTAAGCCAGCACCGTTGGCTTCTACTGCTCTTATTAAGTCCATTCTCAACACTTCGGCCAGAATAATTTTGACACACACAAAGATGATTCATGCGACTTTTCGGCTTACAGTACTCTAATTATTTCAGATCACGTGTAAAAATACATCCAAAATTTTATAAGCCCTGTATAATGGGGCTCTGACTACTTCTCTACTCTGATTTCCTACTCAAAATCTGTCCTATTTTCTTCTGTGAGTTGTGTGTTTTATATTCAGGACTACGATTGAACTTGAGTTAAGCTTTGCACATGGTGTAAACTACAGATTAAAGTTCATATGCACAACCAGTTTTTTCAGGACAACTTGTTGAAAATACTACTTGTTTCTACACTGGATTGCATTTGTACGTTTGTGAAAAAATCAACTGACAGTATATAGGTAGGTCTGTGGTCTCTATTCTACGTCTTTTATCTATTTGTCTATCCTGGTATGGATACCACACAGTCTTAATTACTGTGTTTCTTATTTTTAATTGAGATATAACTAACATAGAGCATATTATTGTACAATGATTTTATATTTGTACACACTACAAAATGATCACAATAAGCCTAGTTACTATCTGTCACCATTCAAAGTTACATTTCTTTTTCTTGTGATGAGAACTTTTAAGGTTACTCTTAGCAACTTTTAAGTAGGCAGTGCATTATTGACTACAGTCATCATACATTACTATACAGTACATCCCCATGACATTTATTTTATAACTGTAAGTTTGTACCTTTTGACCCCTTCACTCATTTTGCCCACCTCCCAACCTCCTTCCTCCTTTCTTGACAACCACTAGTCTGTTCTCTGTATCTGTTTTGTGATTGTTTTTTTTAAATTTCATATATAATTCTATATATGAATACCATATGATATTTGTCTTTCTTGGACTTACTTCATGTAGAATAATACCCTCAAGTTCCATCAATGTCGTCACAAGTGGCGAGATTTCATTGTGTATGTGTGGTCTTTATTCATTTACGGGCACAGGTTGTTTCCATATCTTGACTATTGTAAATAATACTGAAATAAGCATACAGGTTCATATCTCCTTTTGATTTAATGTTCATTTTCTCTGTATAAATACCTTGAAGTGGAGTTACTGGGTCATATATAAAAAATAGTTATATTTTTAATTCTTTCAGGAACTTCCATACTGATTTTTATAGTGGCTGCACCAGTTTGCATTCCTGCCAAGAGTTCAACAGTTTCTCTTTCTACACATCCTCACCACCACTTGTTATTTTTTCTTTCTTTTTTTTTTTTTTTTTTGATAATAGTCATTTTAACAGGTGTGAGGTAATAGCTCCTTGTGGTTTTGATTTAAATTTTCCTAATGATTAATGATGTTGAACAGCTTTTCATGTGCCTGTTGGCACCTAATTGGATTTTTTATTAGAGTTTTATGAGTTCTTCATATACTTTGAATATTAACTCTTTAAATACATGATTCACAAATATCTTCTCCCATTACATAGATTGCCTTTTCATTTTATTGATGGTTTCCTTCACTGTGCAAAAGCTTTTCAGTTTGATGTGGTGTCATTTTTTAATTTTTGCTTCTGTTGCCTTGACTTTCTAGTCAGATCCAAAAAGTTGTCACCATGACCTATGCCAAAAAGCTGACCATCTATGCTTTCTTCTAGGAATTTTATGGTTGCAGGTTTTAGGTTCAAATCTTAATCAATTTTGAGTTAATTTTTGTTCATGGTATAAGTTACTTGTTTTATTTCATTCTTTTGTATGTGGCTGTCTAGTTTTTCCAACACCATTTATTGAAGAAATGATACTTTATTGTGTGTTCTTGCCTCCTTTGTCATAAATTAATTGCCCACAAATGAATGGGTTTATTTCTGGGCTATTTGTTCTGTTGATCTACTTGTCTGTTTTTATGTTAATATCATACTGTTTTGATCACTATAGCTTTGTAATATAGTTAGAAACCAGGGATTGTGATGCCTCCAGATTTGTTCTTCTTCCTCAAGATTGTTTTGGCTATGTGGGATTTATTAGTGGTTCCATATAAATTTTAGTGTTCTATTTTTGTGGAAAAAATGTCATTGGGATTTTGATAGAGATTGCACTGAATCTGTGCCTTGCTTGGGGCAATATGGGCATTTTAACAATTGTAATTCTTCCAATCTGTGAATAAAAACTTTGTTTCCATTTATTTTTGTCTTCAATTCCTTCACTAAAATCTTACAGCTTTTAATGTACAGGTCTTTCACCTACTTGGTCATATTTATTCCTAGATACTTTATTCTTTTTGATGCAATTATATATGGGAGTCTTTTCTTAATTCCTCTTTCTGATAGTTTGTTGGTTTATAAAGATGCAATAGATATTTGTATATTGTTTTTATATCTTCATCTTTACTGAATTCATGTATTTCAACAGTTTTTGGTGCAGTCTCTAGGGTTTTTTTTATATATAAAATCATGTTGTTAGCAAATAGTGACAGTTTTTTTTCCTTTCCAATTTGGATGATTTTATTTATTTTTCTTCCCTAAATGCTCTGGCTAGGACTTCTAAAACTATGTTGAATAAAAGAGAGGAGAGTGGGGATCTTTGTCTTGTTCTTGATCTTAGAGGAAAAGCTTTCAGTTTTTCAACATAAAGTATGATGTTAGCTCTGGCCTGTCCTAAATAGCCTTGATTATGTTGAGGTACATTCCCTCTATGCCCACTATATTAAGGGGTTTTATCATAAGTGAATGCTGAATTTTGTCAAGTGTTTTTTTCTGAAACTATTGAGATAATATGATTTTTATCCTTCATTTTGTTTATGTGGCATATTACATTGATTGATTTGTGGATGTTGCACCACCCTTACATGTCTGGAATAAATTTCTTTTGATCATGGTGTCTGTTCTTTTAATGTATTGTTGAATTTGACTTAATATCTTATTGAGGATTTTAGCATTCACATTCATCAGAATATTGGTTTGTAATTGTCATTTTTGTGGTGTTCTTGTCTGGTTTTGGTAGCCATCTTCTATCCATCTCAATGTGACCTTTCCCCCTTTGTTGTGAGGAAGCCGCTCAGCTAGTTTCAGGGTGTTTTTGAGGGAACTGTTCCATATGTGGCTGGAGATTTGGTGTGTCTGTGGGAGGAGGTGAGTTTAGGATCTTCCTGTGCCTCCTTCTTGAACCTCATCTAGTCTCTTTTTACTAAGTCTTTAAATTCATTCTGTTTTCAGAATAGTTTTGTCTCTTCTAGGTCTTTTGTATTTCTATGTTAATTTTAAAATTTGTTGTTAATATCTACAGAACCCTGCAGGGATCTTGATTTGGATTGCATTGGACATACAGACCAATTTAGGGAAAAAGTGACTTAACAATATTGAATTTTCTAGTCCATGAGCATGGTACATTTCTTCATTTATTTATGTCTTCTTTAATTTCAGCAATGTTTTGCAGGTTTCAGCATACGAGACTTGCACATTTTTTGATAATTTTTATATTGTGATAAAGAATACTGTTGTTTATATTATACTGAAGAAAATTGGGGCTAAAAATAGTATCACACATCTTTGCATCTTCCATATCCCCCAAACATACACTTGTCACTCTGTTATTACTACATGATTTCATGGTGAAGAATTCCTAAAAACAATTCTAACCCAAGTATTTACATAAAAGTAGTTTGGAATTATGGGGGAAAGGGTAGCAGTAGAAGCAGTGGGACTATTAAATAAAAGATTATCTCCTGAAGAAATTTTATGGAGCACTGGGAATTGGGAATATTAGAATTTCTAAGAAAGAAAAGTGTTTGTTTTTATTTAAAATAAGTTATTTATATTAATTGTGCCTGTCATTTTACCATAATCAGAAATTAAAGGGAAGGCTACAAAAGTCTTTTGATCCATCATCGTGGCTTTACTAAAAATGGTCATTAGTTTTTTGTGTTTTTTTTTTTTTTTAGTGAATTTCAACCTTATTTCAACCAAAAATAGAATAAATGTCTCTTTTCTGACACTGATAAGATGTCTTGGGGTTCTGGCCAACCACTCTTACTAAAGAACAAGTCAGAGCAATAAAACCAGTTCTCTATGGTGAGGATTGGATAAGATGCTATATTTTCCTATAATATAAATTTTAAAAGATTGGTATTTAAAATAGAAGTCTTTATTTTTTTTTTCTTATAAGATTGGAAAAGAAACCATTTTGTAGTTCATTAAATTTGAGAAGGTTACTTAACACTAGGAAAATCAAGATTATTTTGCTGCTTCTTTTTTAATACGATGACTTTTATTTCCTTCTTATCTCTAGCTTAGAGCTGCCAGTGTAATGGTGAATAACAATAGTGAAAGCAAACATCATTGTCTTGTTCCTGATTTAAAGCTTTAAGTCTTATACCATTGAGTATAGTATTGGTTGTGGGTTATACATAAATGCCCTTTTTCATATTAAGGAAGGTACTTTCTGTTCCTACTTTTCTGACTGGTTTTAGTATAAAAGGGTACTGAATTTGTCAAGTACCTTTTTTGCAGCAGTTAAGATTTTCTTGTAGATTTTTGTCTTCATTCTACTTATGTGATGCATTACACCATATCAATAGTATTTTATACATTGCCAATGAATAAAAGGGAAATTAAGAAAACAATTCCTCTTACAGTAGCATCAAAAATAATAAAATACTTAGGAATAAGTCTAACCAAAGAGGTGAAAGACTTGCCCACTGGAAACTATAAAACACTGCTGAAAGAAATAAAAGATCGATAAAAATGGAGAGACAATTATTGTTCATGACTGGAAGACTTCATATTGTTAAAACATCAATACTCTTGAAAGTGATCTAATGCAATCCCTATCACATTCATGTGTGAGGGGTCTTTAAATCAAAATAATTTTAAAAAAGAGAAATCTGGAGGACTCATATTTCCTGATTTCAAAGCACTAAAACTACAGTAATCAAAACAGTGTGATATTAGCATGTTAGACACATAGACTAATGGAATATAATTGCAAGTTCAGAAAGAAACCCTCACATATGTGGTCATTAACAAAATTTTTCTTTTTTAAATTTACATCCAAGTTAGTTAGCATATAATGCAACACTGATTTCAGGAGTAGAATCCAGTGATTCATGTCCTACGTATAACACCCAGTGCTCATCCCAACAAGTGTCTTCTTCAATGCCACTTGCTCATTTAGCCATCCCCCCACCCACAACCCCTCCAGCAACCCTCAGTTTGTTCTCTATGTTTACGAGTCTCTTATATTTGTTCCTCTCCTTGTTTTTATATTATTTTTGCTTCCCTCCCCCTATGTTCATCTGTTTTGTATCTTGAATTCCACATATGAGTGAACTTATATGATGTTTGTCTTTCTCTGACCAACTGCATAATACCCTCTAGTTCCATCCATGTTGTTGCAAATGGCAAGATTTCATTCGTTGTGATTGCCAAGTATTACTCGGCTATTGTCGATAGTGCTGCTGTATACATTGTGTTTATAGTACGTGTCCCTTCAACACGGCAGACCTTTGTATCCTTTGGATAAATACCTAGTAGTGCAAATGCTGGGTCATAGGGTAGTTCTATTTTTAATTTTTTTTTATTTTTGAGACAGAGACAGAGCATGAACGGGAGAGGGGCAGAGAGAGAGGGAGACACAGAATCGGAAGCAGGCTCCAGGCTCTGAGCCATCAGCCCAGAGCCCGACGCGGGGCTCGAACTCACGGACCGCGAGATCGTGACCGAGCTGAAGTCGGACGCTTAACCGACTGAGCCACCCAGGCGCCCCTATTTTTTAATTTTTTGAGGTACCTCCATACTATTTTCCAGAGTGGCTGCACCACTTTGCATTCCCAGCAGCAGTGCAAAAGAGTTAGTTCCCTTTGTCTGCATCCTTGCCAACATCTGTTGTTGTCTGAGTTGTTAATGTTAGCCATTCTGACAGTTGTGAGGTGGTATGTCAGTGTGGTTTCTATTTGTATTTCCCTGATGATGAGTGATGTTGGGCATTTTTTCATGTGTCGGTTGGCCATCTGGATGTCTTCTTTGGAGAAGTGTCTATTCATGTCTTTTGCCCTTTTCTTCGCTGGAGTATTTGTTTTTTTGGGTGTTGAGTTTGACAAGTTCTTTATAGATTTTGGATACCAACCCTTTATCTGATACCTCATTTGCAAATATCTTCTCCCATTCCATTGGTTGTCTTTTAGTTTTGCCGATTGTTTCGTTTGCTGTGTAGAAGCTTTTTATCTTGATGATATATTTGATACATTGATCCCAATAGTTCATTTTTGTTTTTGTTTCCCTTGGATCTGGAGATGTGTTGAGTAGGATGTTGCCATGGCCAAGGTCAAAGAGGTTTTTTGCCTGCTTTCTCCTCAAGGATTTTGATAGCGTCCAGTCTCACATTAAGGTCTTTCATCCATTTTGAGTTTATTTTTGTGTATGGTGTAAGAAAGTGGTTCAAGTTCAATCTTCTTCATGTCGCTGTCCAGTTTTCCCCATATCATTTGCTGAAGAGAATGTCTTTATTCCATTGGATATTCTTTCCTTCTTTGTCAAGGATTGGTTGGCCATACCAACCTTGTGGGTTCATTTCTGGGTTCTCTATTCTGTTCCATTGATCTGAGTGTCTGTTTTTGTGCCAGTACCATACTGTCTTGATGATTACAGCTTTGTAATATCTCTTGAAGTCTGGAAATGTGATGCCTCCTGCTTTGATTTTCTTTTTCAAGATTGCTTTGGCTATTTGGGGTCTTTTCTGGTTCCATACAAATTTTAGGGTTGTTTATTCTAGTTCTGTGAAGAATGCTGGTGTTATTTTAATAGGGATTGCATTAAATATGTGGATTGCTTTGGGTAGTATTGACATTTTAACAATATTTTTTCTTCCAATCCATGAGAATGAAATATATTTCCATTTTTTTGAGTGGGTCTTCTTCAATTTCTTTCATAAACTTTCTATAGTTTTCAGTGTATAAATTTTCACCTCTTTGATTAGGTTTATTTCTAGGTATTTTATGTCTTTTGATGCAATTGTAAATGGGATTGATTCCTTAATTTCTCCTTCTGCTGCTTCATTATTGGTGTATGGAAATGCAAAGATTTATGTACATTGATTTTATATCCTGCGACTCTGTTGAATTCATGGATCAGTTATAATAGTTTTTTTGTGGAATCATTTGGGTTTTCCATATAGAGTATCATATCTTCTGCAGACTGAAAGTTTGACTTCTTCCTTGCTGATTAGGATGCCTTTTATACCTTTGTGTTGTCTGATTGCTGAGGCTAGGACCTCCAATACTATGTTGAATAACAGTGGCAAGAGTGGACATCCCTGTCTTGTTCCTGACCTTAGGGGGAAAGCTGTCAGTTTTTCCCCATTGAGGATGATATTAGCGGTGGGTCTCTTGTATATGGCTTTTATGATCTTGAGGTATTATCCTTCTATACCTACTTTCTTGAGGGTTTTTATCAAGAAAGGATGCTTTATTTTATCAAATGATTTCTCTACATCTATTGAAGAGGATCATGTGGTTCTTGTCCTTTCTTTTATTGATGTGATGTGTCACATTGATTGATCTGCAGATATTGAGCCAGCCATGCATCACAAGTATAAATTCCACTTGGTTGTGGTGAATAATTCTTTTAATGTATTGCTGCATCTGGTTGGCTAGTGTCTTGCTAAGAATTTTTGGATCTGTGTTCATCAGGGAAATTGGTCTATAGTTCTCCTTTTTAGTGGGGTCTTTGTCTGGTTTTGGAATCAAGGTAATGCTGGCCTCATAGAATGAGTTTGGAAGTTTCCCTTCCATTTCTATCTTTTTGAACAGCTTCAAAACAACAGGTGTTAACTCTTCTTGGTAGAATTCCCCTGGAAATTCATCTGGCCCTGGACTCTTGTTTTTTGGGAGATTTTTGATTGCTAATTCAATTTCTTTACTGGTTATGGGTCTATTCAAGTTTTACTTCCTGTTTTAGTAGTTTATATGCTTCTAGAAATTTGTCCATTTTTTCCAGATTGCCCAATTTATTAGCAAATAATTACTCATAATATTCTCTTATTTGTATTTCTGCAGTGTTGGTTGTGATCTCTCCTCTTTCATAGAACCAGCTCCTGTTTTCATTGATCTATTCCTTTTTGTTTTGTTTTAATTTTGATAGTATTGATTTTCTCTCCAATCTTTATTATTTCCTGCTTCTGCTAGTTCTGGGTTTTATTTGCTCTTCTTTTTTCAGCTCTTTAAGGTGTAAAGTGTAAGGTGTAAAGGTGTGTATCTGAGACCTTTCTTCCTTCTTTAGCTTCCTAAGGAAGGTGGCCTGGATTGGTATATACTTTCCTCCTATGACCACCTTTGTTACATCCCAGAGGTTTTGGGCTGTTGTTTTATCATTTTCATTGGCTTCCATGTTTTTTTTTAAATTTCCTCTTTAACTTCTTGGTTAACTCATTTATTATGTAGTAGGCTGTTCTTTAGTCTCCAAGTATTTGTTGTCTTTCCAAATTTTTTCTTGTGGTTGATTTCGAACTTCATAGTGTTGTGGCCTGAAAATATGCACGGTATGATCTTGATCTTTTTGCACTTGTTGAGGGCTGATTTGTACAGTATGTGTTCTATTCTGGAGAATGTTTCATGTGTACTCGAGAAGAATGTGTATTCCACTGCTTTAGGATAAAATGTTCTGAATATATCTGTTAGTCCGTCTGGTCCAGTATGTCATTCAACACCGTTGTTTCCTTGTTGATTTTCTGTTTAGATGATCTGTTCATTGTTGTAAGTGGGGTGTTTGAAGTTCCCTATTATTATGGTATCATTGTCAATGAGTTTCTTTATGTTTGTGATTCATTTATATATTTAGGTGCTCCACGTTGGGGGCATAAATGTTTACAATTGTTAGATCTTCTTGGGCAGACCCCTTAATTATAATACAATGCCCTTCTTTCTGTATCCAAGAATAAGAAAAAAATAGATGGACCAGTGAACAGAGTGAAATATGATTGAAATTATACCCAGTTTCCCCTAGAAGTCAAACTATGAAGCAGTTTATCGTCCATAAACTAAACAGGTGGAGAGATTTGTGATGGTCCTCTAGGGCTTGGTTGTCACAGTTGGACGGGGCTTTGTGTAGCAGCTCCATTCTCCACTAGATGGTGCTGCTTAGCTTACTGAGGTGTATCAGTGTGGCACGAGAACACATGTATCTGCATGTGTGGGAGATGTAAAAATGGCATCACCCAGCTTCCCAGTCTCTAGCATCAGAACTCTGTGCTTTTGTCAACTGGCAATCAATCGCCTCTCCTTTGTCTCCAGCTTCTGTCTACTTTCTGCTTCTACATTGTCCGCAACTGAGCCATCAGCCTGCCAGGCAGTACCTCCCTCCCAAATTTTATCTCAGATGGGGCTGTGTTCCAAATCTCTCACTTCTGAGGGTCCTGAGTCTTAAACCCACTCTGACCCTCTGGGGGAGTGTCTCACGAAGCAATAGCCAGGTGCCAACCTGCTCCCAGGAAAGCTCATATGACCAAGCCGCTGCAGGGCCCTAGAGACTATGGCTGGGTGCCAACCCACTCCAGAAAAATATCACGCAATTATGGAGCAGTAGCAGTGGTTCAGGGACTCTGGTAAATCAAAACACACATCTGGTGCCAGGCTTCAATGCACCCTAGTGTCCTTGTTCCAGTACCCACAAACATGTTTGTAATCTGGGGTCTGCTGGGACCTTTGCCTAGGGGAAAGGCCTCTACCAAATGTCCTGCCAGCAGAGGAACCCCCTCTTCCCCTATGGTCCAAGGACCCCTTGGACCTTGCTGTCTGCTCCTGGGGATTCACCCTTCCCACCAGAGCACCACCAGGTATTGAGCTGTGGAGTTTCTGACTCTGTGCTTCCCTGTTTATAGAGTTCTAATGGTATAAACCCTCTGCTTTCTCCTTTCTCCCTTTCTTATTTAGTTCCTTGTGGATGTATCCACTCTTTCTCTCCAGCTGGTTTTGGGGGGAATGCTTTTCTTGTACCCTCCCCCATGTCTCCATCCTCTCTCTGCAAACAAAAACAGCTCCCTACCCTCTGTGGCTTCTTTCTCACCCAGCTCACCTCTCTGTGCCACATACCTGCTGACTTCTATGGTTCAAGTTATGCAGATTATTGTGTTAGTCCTCAGATAAATTTTGTAGCTATGCAAAATGGTTTGGTGCAGATCTATCTGTATTTTAGGGATGAGAGAAGCAGAGACTTCCATACTGCTCCACCATCTAGGCCCCCTTCTCTCTATGGTCATTTAAATTTTGACAAACGTGATAAGCCCTTTCAATTGGTCAAGAATAGCATATTCAACAGATGGTGCTGAGGAAACTGGATTTCCCCATGCAAAAGGATGATGTTGGACCCCTACCACAGACCATAGCAAAATTAACTTAAATCAATTATCTAAATCTAAGAGCTAAAACTATAAAGGTGTTAGGGGTAAATTTTCATGATCTTGAATTTGACAATGGATTCTTAAATTTGACATAAAAAACACTGGCAACACCAAAATAATAGATATATTGCATTTATCAAAATTAAAAAGTTTTGTGCATCAGAGGACATTATCAAGAAAATGAAAACACAACTGAAATGAGAGAAAATATCACAAATCATCTATTTGATAAGGTTTAATAACTAGAATATATAAAAAAAACTCAACTATAACTCAACAAAAAAATCAAACAGTGAAATTTAAAAGTAGACCAAGGACTTGAATAGATATTTCTATATAGATTATATACAAATGGTCAATAGGTACATCAAAATCACTAGTTTTAGGGAAATTCAAATCAGAAGTATAGTGAAATACCACTTCGCTCCTACTAGAATGACAGTAATTTCTAAGAGAAAAAAAAAGGAATGTTGCCAGTTATGTTGAAACAAGGGAATCTTTGTGCATTGCTGTTAGGCATGTAAAATGGTGCAACCACTGTTAAAAAAAAAAAAAAAAAAAAAGTTTGGTGTTTCTTCCAAAAGCTAAACATGGAATTACCATATAATCATATATAAGAAATTCTACTCATAGGTGTATATCACAAAGAATTAAAAATAGGGACTCTAAGACATACTTGTATGTCTAGTGTTCATTTGGAGTACTATTCAGAATAGCCCCAAAGTGGAAACTATCCGTGTTCATCAACAGATTAATGGATAAGCAAAATCTGCTATATGTATATACAGCTATAAGAAGGAATGAAGTTTGACATGTGCTATAACATGGTTGAATTTTAAAAACATTACTGTCAATGAAATAAATAAGATACAAAAAGACAAATATTGTATGATTCTGCTTATATGATATATTTAGAATAGGCAGAGACCAAAAGTATTTTAGAGGTTACCAGAGGATGGAATGAGTAGAGAATGAGGAATCATTGCTAAGTGGTTACAGAGTTCTTTTGGGAGCAACAAAAATATTTGGAAATACTGTTAATGGTGGTATAACATGGAATTAATGCCATTGAACAACATTTTTATTTTTTTTTATTTTTTTTATTTTTTTAAATTTTTTTAAATTTTTTTTTCAACGTTTTTTATTTATTTTTGGGAGAGAGAGAGACAGAGCATGAACGGGGGAGGGGCAGAGAGAGAGGGAGACACAGAATCGGAAACAGGCTCCAGGCTCCGAGCCATCAGCCCAGAGCCTGATGCGGGGCTCGAACTCACGGACCGCGAGATCGTGACCTGGCTGAAGTCGGACGCTTAACCGACTGCGCCACCCAGGCGCCCCTGAACAACATTTTTAAATGGTTACAATGGCAGATTTTGTATTACATGTACTTTACCTCAATAAAAAAATAATTTCCCTGATACCCTATTTTTAAAAAATAATTAAAGTTTTCTTTGTGAGAGAACTTTTATGCTAAGCTGATCAACCTTGGTGAATTTACACAGATCATCCTTGGTGAATTTATGTTTGACCTGGAATTGTATATGAATCTAATTCTTTTCTGTTAAGTACTATATAAAGAAGATCATTATTAATCACTCTTATTAAGGGGTGATATTAATTATAAAGGCAAAACTTTGTGATTATTTAAAATTAGCACTGTTTTAAAAGTATAAAAGTGTTAGTTTATAGAAATGAGAGATTGAGAGCTTACTGCTAAGGCAGAATAGGGACATTCACAATGTGATACAAATTATAAATGGGGTATCTTTTACAAAAAGAAATAACCTCTCAGTAACTGTATGTGAATATAATATTTAGAGAAAAGTGATTAATTCATTTTATTGGTGCTGTACTAACACCACAGTGTGTAGTGAATTCTTTTTGAACCTCAACTTCACGTTTCCCAATACATTGTATTTTGCATTGTTTGCCTGAGTAGCTTGACCTTGAGAAGATGAAGCAAAATTCAGAAGTGATTATTTATTCCTGTTTGTGATTAATTTTAGTTTTATTCATGGAAATAGCATACAGGATCTACTCAGTCTTTAAAGTTTTCAAGGACTTGTCACCTTTCATGCAAGTAAACTTTATTAGGTTTTAAATACTACACTACAAAATGGTGTATTTTTGTGTACACAGAATAAAATAGGGAGAATTAAAATTTTTTAAGTCTATTTATTTGAGAGTGTTGTGTGTGAGCAGGGGATGGGCAAAAAGAATCCCAAGCTCCATGTTGTCAGCATTGGGCTGTCAGCCAACGCAGGGCTTGATGTCACGACCCATGATCATGACTAAGCTGAAATCAAGAGTCCCATGCTTAAATGACTGAGGCATCTCATAAATAGGAAGAATATTTTAAGATTGGATTTAAAGAAAAGAAACACAAATTTTAAAAATTACAAGTACATAATATGTGAATCTACATTGAAAATAACCAAACATCATGCCCTTCTACTTTATTTTTTAAGTTTATTTACTTATTTTTTAGTAATCTCTATACCCAATGTGGAGCTTGACCTCATACCCCCAAGATCACGTCATGTGCTCCTCCCACAGAGCCAGTCAGGTGCCCCAACACCTTGCCCTTTTAGAAATGCAAGTGTAACAACGCAACTTGCTGTTAGGGGACCTCTGTCTGAATCTGGGGTCTGGCTCATTACCCTGGGAAAGTCATTTAACCTCTTATTGTTGTCAAGTATACCATGGATATAACAAAAACCGTCCTTCCCACCTACTGGATTGCAAAATTATGTGCTATTTGTGAACATGTTTTGTGAGGGGCAAGCTTGAACTATTCCCGTATGTTTGAAACATTCCAGTAGCCAGACTCATGTTACCTTTTTAGTATCTATGTCAAATAGTGGAAAACGCATCAAACTCAGATATAAAGATGGAAATAATATTTTTGTTAGTGGTATGCCAGCTACGCCTGGGTAAGAACAGCTATAAATTCTTTCCTTCTAAGTGTAATTATTTAAAAGACAGTTATCATCTACCCTTTTAGAACCCTTCACAGGTGAGCAAACAGAGGCTAAATCAAGTTTTTCCAAGTGTAAATAAGTGATAGCAAAACTAGCCCTAAAACTCAAGTTGTTAAAAAAACCAAACAACTCAGGTTAGACACTGTTATTTCCCAAAGCTTAAACTAGGAGATGGCCAAAAACCTGAGTTGAAAGGGGGAATTGCAAGAGAGAACATTTGCTAATATTTTGTCTTTTCCCAGAAGAATCACCGACTGCAGATAAGCAATGGTCTCATTTTTAAGAATCTGAGAATAATCTTAAATTTAAATAGATAAAACTTTCAATGGCAAATTCTTGACACTATAATGAAGAGTATTTCTCTTAATAAGAAAGTAAGCTAAAAGCAAAAAGTTTAAAAATATACAGAAGTGTCTGTCAAAATATGAAACAAAGATGGAAAGATGCCAAAATTAAATATCCAATAATAAGAGATATTTTATATTCAAAACTGCAATTTTTCTAACTGGTTAATTTAATTTGTATATATGTAAGCATTTGTGTGTGTGTGTGTGTGTGTGTGTATACACACATAGATTGTATATATTTGATTTAAATAAATGGATTACAACTGTCTTATCAAATTTGCATAATTTCAGCCAAAATTTCAGTTCTATAGATACTTGATGATTGTTTGAGAGCCTTTATCATGAGGCTTTCATGTGATCAGACTTGAGGTTGAAGCTAATTCACTCACTAGAAATACCAGAACCAGCACCATCATGATTACTCCTTCCAACAATAAAAGCAACTGAATAGATATTTTTCCAAAGAAGACATGTAAATGACCAGCAGACATGTGAAATGACACTCAACATCACGAATCATCAGGGAAATGCAAATCAAAAGCATAGTGAGACATCACCTCATATGTCTCAGAATGGCTATCATCAAAAAGACAAGAGGTAACAAGTGTTGGTAAGAATGTGGAGGAAAGGGTACCCTGTGCACTGTGGGTGGGACTGTAAATAATACAACCACTAGGGAAAACAGTATTGGGAGTTCCTCAAAAAAATTTACAAATAGAATTACCATACGGTCCAGCAATCCTACTTCTGGGCAAATATCCAAAGAAAATGAAAACAGGATCTCAAAGAGGTTTCTGTCCTCTCATGTTTATCGCAGCATTATTTACAGTGTCAAGATACAGAAATAACTTGTGTATCTATACACAGGTAGAAGGATAAAAAGGATGTACCCACACACTCACACACACACAGAATGGAATATTATTTAGCCATGAGAAAGAAGGACATCCTGCCATTTGCAATAATATAGATGGACTATGAGGGCATTATGTGGAGATAAGCCAAAGAAAAAGAAAGTCAAATTCATAAAATAGAGAGTAGGAAAGTGTTTGCCAGGAGTTGGTGGTGGGGGAAAGAGACACTGGTAAAAGGGTACAAACTTCAGCCTTAAATCTGGGGATCTAATGTGCTACGTGGTAACTATAATTGATAACACTGTATTATATAATTGACATTTGAGTAGAACTCAAATGTTCTCACCAAAAATAAATAAATGTGGTGATAGATGTGTTAATCAACTGGATTGGAGGAATCTTTCACAGTATATACATATATCAAAACGTCACTATGTACAGTTTAAATATTTTAAAGTTTTATCAATTATACCATAATAAAGCTGAGAAAACATTAAACACAATAAGCTGAAAAGAGATGATGACTGATAATTAAGAGTAATAATCTTTGCTATAACTTGAGTACATTGTATGTATCTAAATAAAGAAACTAAAAGAAAGTCCCAAACTCTATCTGGGAAGCAGTTGTGTTAATTTTCTTAAGGAGAAAAACAATGCTTTCAAAGCATTAAAGTACGGAAGCAACTTACCTCAGACCTAAGAATTTAGGCTATTTGTAATAAAACTTGTGCAGATTTCTAAAAATGTTTTATTCATTTTCCTTTTAATGATTACATATGTTTGGAGGAATATTGTATGCGCTGTCAGAAAGGTGAGACTTCTTCCTGCAGGCTTGAGTTGGTGCTGACTGATATACAACATGTTTATACATATTCCTGATCAGTTTCTGAAATCCTATATAAAAACTTAAATAATTGATGTGTTGTTGACATGGTATATATTTATATATATAATAGTTTCACATTTAAAATAACTTACTCATTTAAAATAAATTAAATATTCGGCACATTTTTTCAGGAAAAAGCTGAACCAGTTGTCTGCATTATATGTTAATGTACCTGAGGAAATACCAGTTGGACTCATTGCACAAATAGGTACCCTTAAAAAAAATTCTGTTATCATTCCAATTTTACAGCAAAGGAAATAATTTTTATGTTGGCAACTTCTCTCATGGTTTTTTTTGGGGGGGATAAAAGCCTAAAGGTCAAAACTGTTCACTAATGCCGTTATTCTATAAACAATGCTCCCAGTCACCCTCCTACCACATCTCTTTGCCAGAAGAAACAAACGCAGGTTGCTTTCATGCAGCCAACAGTGCATTTTGACAAGGAGGCAAAATGATACAAAGCCAACAAATACCAGAAGAATAACGCAAGGAATCTCACCTCAAACTGAGAGCACACAGTCAAGCAGTGGCGACTGGGAAGCTGATCCTACTCTTGATTTCGATAATCTACCTCAAGTTTCAAAGCAGAACTAAACAAATATTCTTTCTTTTCCATAAACTAACATTATGAACAAGTTACACAGATGACTATCAACCATAATACGTATTTGGAGTTTTGACACTTCTTCTTCTTGTTTTTCTTTTCTAAACTGTGGAATTCTGCTTTTGTGTATGGGGATTATTGGCAAACCGCTTCTCCGTACTGCAGGAAGTTAAACAACCATGGTATTAATTATAATTATAAAAATAGAACGGCAAAACCTTCTTATGGCGCTTGCTAAATTTCAGGTATTGTGCTAAGTTGTTGCACATTTAATATCCTTTCTGATTTCCCTAACAACCCAAAGAAGTATTGTAATGATGAGGAGATTGTGACCAAAGTAAAATAAGTTGTCTCATAACACACAGCCAATAAATGGAATCATTTTTTTCCCCAAACTCAGACACACCTGATGTGGAAGGCAGTCCTTCATCATCATGCTCCCCTGTCTAACAATAGAAACAAATGACAGCTTTGTCACTTGAGGGCTCTGAGAAAGGTCTATTTTTGCACTAAATGTTAGAGGACAAAATATTTTCTGTTTTACTTATATATTCATAAAAGTCTGTAAACTGCCCTATACTGCTTTAGATTACCTAATTTGGGTTATTTTTTTTTGGGGGGGGAGGTTAAGTGTGGTATCTCCATGATGCTAAACAAAACCACTCTACAGGGAAGTAATCAATGAATTAACTTAAGCTATGGAACACTTACTATCTGCTCATGAATTTCAGATATGAAAATAGCCCTTTTGGACACCAAGTTAGAGATCCTGCAGTCTCTTCAGATGGGAGAAAATGGACATGATCAGAGGTTGAAAAATAGTCTATGAGAGAAAGTTAAAAATGGAGGGGTATACAAAATTAAAGACAAATTTGTTAATGCCAAGGCCTGAGCTTACGAATAATTATTTCAAGGTGAATAGAGCAAGAGATTTATATAGTGATATTACAATAAGAACGTAGATATTACACAAAAGCACAAAACCTCCTCAGTTGTAAAGGGAATTGGGCTCTGAAAGGAGTTTAAATTTCCAATATGGAGATTTTAAAAAATTTAAAAGTGGGGCGCCTGGGTGGCGCAGTCGGTTAAGCGTCCGACTTCAGCCAGGTCACGATCTCGCGGTCCGTGAGTTCGAGCCCCGCGTCAGGCTCTGGGCTGATGGCTCGGAGCCTGGAGCCTGCTTCCGATTCTGTGTCTCCCTCTCTCTCTGCCCCTCCCCCGTTCATGCTCTGTCTCTCTCTGTCCCAAAAATAAAAAAAATAAAAAAAATAAAAATTAAAAAGTTACAGAATCCTCTCTGCTGAATGGTTTAATTGCTTTTGGCAATGAACTAGGCCATATCACTTGAGGTTGCTGAGTTTATGTTTTGAGATCTGATTATTCATAATTATAGCATGGCCATATTAGTGGTACATTATTGATGTACTAAAATCAGCATCATTTTCATAAAGCATTTAACTCCTGATTCCAATAAATTTAGACATACTTTCCTGAGTGCCACTTACTAGTGTAGAATATTTTTTAATTTTCTTAATAAATATTACCCTATTGAGGAAAGTGCTTTTAAAAATAGTTTCTAGCTAAGTAACACTTATGACAGCATTCCCTTTTCCATTTTTCAAAGTTACTTAAAATTTGGGGGAATGTGTTCAGCAGTTAGAATATTCCAACCCACATTCCATGAAATGCTTTGCCAATGTCAGTCCTTGGCTTCAGGCACCAAATACCTCAGTAAAAATGCTGTGTGCCACTTGCCATGTGGACACACGAAAGTTTCTGAGCTGCGTTTGTTTGGCTAGATCCCAAATACTCTGAAATGGTCAGGAGCAATATTTAACCAAAGACAAGTGTGTTGAAAGCCATTATTTTTAAGGAAGATTGGAAGGCTAGGTTATATACATAGAATATACGGGTAGAATGAAAAAAAAAGAAGTATAGGTAGTGTGTGTACGTGTGTGTGTGTGTAAATAGATTTTAATCATAATTCTGGCAGATGATCCTATACAAGAGATATTTCTCTTTCTTTTATCAAGACATCTGAAGTCAATAATTGGAAATAGTTTTGTAAATGACCTTACGTTCTTGCTAACAACTTTTTACATTTATAACAATATGGAGATTGGAAAGTCATCATTTAACAGAATTAGAACTGTTAAAGAATAGTAAAAATATTATTTGAGTGTTGGAGAATTTGACATTTCTCTACACCCCCCATGAAAAACAAACAAGCACACAAGCAAATAAAAAAAACCTAAGGTACTATGGAGAATTGAGAATATCAGAAGTTAAACCCATGTTCTGCTATCAACTACTTTTGTATCATTGAGGAAGTTATTAAATTGCTTAGGACTCTTTATCTGTATATTGAGGGGAAATGGACATTCCAGATCCTAAGGCCCTTCACCACTTAAATCTGTATCATTCTTTGGCTCTATTTCTTTTCTGTACTTTCATCTTTCTCCATAAAGAGGGAACAATTTCCCTGGAAGGTTGATTATTCCAATTGCACGAGATTCCTTAATGGCAAGTCATGCTCAAGATTTAGAAATGCTTTAGGCATATGTGATGGTGATCATTGGGACACAACTTTCACCTTCTACAAATTGCAATAACAGCTCGTAGCTCACAAACAGACATCCCATGTGTCGTGTAGTTAAGGGAAGGCTTAAGCAAAATGACTAAAGGACAGGCTGGTGTTCGGTTCTTCCTAGATGACTTTCCTATCTTCATGTATGTGTACTGGAAGAGTGACAGTGGTATGCCTGTTTTGGGCTTTCGGATGAGGATTTATAATGTAAATTTCCCAGTGACTACCAGTGATCACAATACCAGTAGTTATACATAGCCTTTCCTTTAAACATGTCATAACAGAATACTTGGCTTAAGGTAAACAGTTCTGTGATTTTTTACCTTGTGGGAAAGGGAGCAAGAGTGATTATCTTCTTTCGGATAGTAAAGATTTGAAGATCCAGAGCTGTTATATTCTGGAATGGGAATTGGCTGGGTAAGAACTAGCCAACCTATCATGGCAGAAAATTATTAATATCTAACAGTATGATATAATGAGATGGAAAATTTGAACCAGAGCAGATATTCTGTCATCTGCATTTTTATTCAACTTCTTCTCTCTTCCCTGACAGCATAAATTGTTTGAATGCATACTTATGTATAATGGCAGAAAAGTGAAATGGCAAAGAGAAAGGAGAAAAGCAATCGACATGCATTTAGGAAATAAAGGGGTATGGAGGGGGCAGAATGTTTCCTTTATTGGAATGACTACATGGTAGTCATCAATGCAAACAACCAAACCTAGACATTTTTATAGGATCCAACAATTAGATCAAAACAACTGTAAAATGGAAACCCATTGAAAAGACTCCTCTGAAACTTGTCATGCATCAGTATCTATTAACCCTCATCCCTTACCAAAGGGGTTTTTGTTTCACTGAAAGAAAAAATGCAAGTCTGATAATAAGTCTTGCTAAGTATTCAGATTGCTAGGGAAAGAGGAATCCTTTCTAAAGATCTTTCTAATTTGTTTGTTTCTGTTTTTAATGCAATCTTTCTTAGAGCCAAAGTGCAGAAAAGGTGAAGAATCTAGCCTATTACATATCTGAGGAATGCAGTTCATTTAGAACAATTAATAGGTACAAATCATAAAGCTACTTTAGAGTTTTCTTGTGGCAATGTGTGTTTGTAATTAATGTGAATTTAATTTTTGAATGTTTGTCTTTTGGTTTGTTTAATGTACTGAATATAAATTTAAAAATTTTCAATGCCTTGAAGAAGAAAGTGAGGTTTTACTTTGTAAAGGTTAAAAATTGTAGCTAGGAAATTGTTCTTCATATCTAGCATGAAATTTAAAGATTAAATTAAAAACATATGAAAATCCCACAAACAAATGAGATAATATTCCTGTCTGAATGCCTTGAAATTTTATATACTGAGAAGTCAATTTGCTTGATTACAGTGAAGGTATCATCACATAAAGCAAACTGAGTAATATTCCCCTTTTGAATACTCTAAAAATCCTCAATATGAAGAATATTTAATTTTCCAGCAAGGAAAAAAAAAACATATAAATGATTCACTAGCTGTTTCAAACTTGGAAAGTAAAAAGGCATTGCATGCTTTCTGCCTGCATCAATTTAGTATAAATTATGAAAAGAGCAGAGAGAGTGCCTGCCTTGCTGACTGACTGTGGCGTCCTGCAAACTGCTGAGCAGCTTTCATAGCGTTGTGCTCGACAGAGAGCTGGAAACAAACATCCATCAACTATGTCTGATAACGGAATTTGATTGGGCCAGAACACTACGCTTAGGTCTTAGATATCCAGTTATCCAATGGGGAGACACCTCCTCCTCAACACTGTCGTGCCTTGTTCTCTTTGGCGCATGCCCATTGTAAGAGACCTACAGCAATGTGGCTTGTTGATGCTGTGTGGTAGGCCGGGGCTTGAGGATAAAGGCTTAGGGAGAAAAGAAGTGAGGAACGGAGAGGGAAGGAGTTAATACTCACTATGTGTTCCATAATCTAGACTGTCTCTAATCTATCATATGAAGGTCCAGGCACTTCATAGGTGATTTGCAATTTTTTGGTTCCAAGTCGGTTGAAACTTCAAAACGTTTTCATATCATTGAAAATTGAGGTTGGTTTCATTTTCGCCTACCTTTCAGAGGTGGAAGTGTTGAGCTTAACAGCATAAATAGCTCATGTAAAGTTCTACCATTAGTGAGTGGCAGAACATGATTCAAGGTCAGATTTGTTTGATTCCCCAAACTATCTTCTTTCAGTACCTTCTAAGAAAGGCGAACTATTTCTGTAAGAAACACGGGGAAAAGGTAACAGTTGAAAAGATGCATCATCATGCAGTTATTGACCTGGAGGGCTCCTTAATGGTTATGTAATCGAATCTCCTTGTTTTGAAGATGAGGAAATAAATCAAGAAACAGGTGAATGGGAATTAAGTCAAAAGTATAACAGGGGACATGTTCATATTTTAACTGTCCGTAAATTCTACAGAAGGTTGCAATTTTTTGTTGAGTCCTATGTTTACATTTTAGAAAAAAGGTTTTGCATTTAATGGGTAATTGATATTCATCATCATGATTTTGATATTTTGATCCCCTAAGCAGAAACTAAGAAAGCTGTGGAAAAGTGCTCTCTCATCACTGTAAAAAGAAATGCAGTCTTTAGGATACCATTCTTCGAAATGTCTTTATTTTCATCTACATGTGGTCAGTTTTTGTTAAGGTTTCATGTATGCTTTAAGAAGTGAACATCCTATACTTGTGGATTTCAGGCTTCCATATTTATATTTGATCATTTGTTGTTGTTTTACTTCACATCCTATCCTTGTTGATTTTTTTTCTACATGTACTACTATTATCTGAGATATAAATATTGATATATTGATATTTTTCCTAGGAATTCCTGTTTTAAATAACATTCATTTATGATTTTAGGTATACATGTTCAAAACTGTTACATGCTCTCAGTATCTTCCTCCTTTATCTCATTATGGGATGGCTCTCTTTTCCTTTCTAGGATTTTATATTTAAATTTAATATCAAAATACAAATTTATTCTTTATACTAGTCAGCACTAGGTCTATACTGTCAGTATAAGACCTCACATCATTCTTTACATCTGGAAAGTCTTCATTCTCACTTCATATTTTATTTTTTTCCTACCATTCTACTTTTTTATTCCCTATTAGAAGTATTATAATGGTTCTACTCTGTTTCCTGTGTTTAATTTTTTTCATTTAAAAAAGACATTAAGGGCACTGGGTGGCTCATTCAGTTAAGTGTCTGACTTTGGCTCAGGTCATGATCTCGTGGTCTGTGGGTTCGAGCCCCATGTTGGGCTCTGTGCTGACAGCTGGAAGCCTGGAACCTGCTTCAGATTCTGTGTCTCTCTCTCAAAAAAAATTTTAAAAAATGTTTGTAAATGACATTAAAATTATTTAGAAATAAAATTTTACTTTATTTAAAAAATTTGCTCTATCCTAACAGAATTCCTCATGTATTATTTCATAAATTACCATTTTCCCTTAGGAAAATTTAATTGTATGTATTTAATTTTTTTTTCACTTAAGTTTTTTTTTTTAATTTCCTGTTTTCTGGGATTTTTTTGTCCACTTCCTCTTGGTTCATACGTGTCTGTTTTCTTTCATAATTTATCATTCTTTTTATATATTATAGTCTTGGAGCATAACTTTGGTAAAGACTGTTTCTGATTATTTTCTTCCATGTTGGCAGTGAATTCATTTTTCAGCTGGTGATTTTGTTGGTCATTTGTCTTTTAGTTTGTCTTGTACCAGTAGGAGTGTGCATTTCAGGAACTTATCTTCCCTCTGCTTCAAGTCTGATGGTAAGTTTTACCTTGTTTACTGAGGGCTCCTTCCCTTGCATGAAGTTAGTAAAAGAGATTAATTTGGACCAAGTTCAGTCCAGGTGGCTTTTTATATTTTCTTCAGGTATATGTACCTGTGTATAAGCTGGAGTTTCAGTCTACAGGGCAGTTGTCTTCAGGCTCCTTCCAGGAACAGCGAGGTCCTTTGGCTGCCCACGCCCCCATGCCCTTGTCTGGCAGGGATCCTTCACTGTGAGTGTGGTCCTCATTACCCCACAAGTAACTCTTCCTGCTTTTGGATATGGATAGTAGTGGCTTGAACTTAATGTCATGGTTCTCACCACTCTGGGTTTTTCTTCCTTTCCTGTTCCATAGAGCGTTACTTTGTTTTTTTGAGTGTGGCTACATCTGGTATTTATTATTTAATTATTTTATAATTTTTGTGCCATGTTTGTGGCAGGTGTAGAAGTTCAAAGCATGCGTTCAAAACACTGTTTTACCAGAAGAGTTTACCAAAAGTTTCCTGAACATTCTTTATACAACTGTCAATATTTGATTTCTACCAATCAGATAAAATTTTATCCCTGCTCTGTTTAAACACTTCCGCTGTCTTTCTCAGCTCAAGATGTGTCAGTTTCCTTAGGGAGGCATTTAAGTTTTCTAATATTCCCAATCAAGACCAAATCTGTCCAATCACCTATTGTATCTGACAATTTAGCCACAATTTAACCATATTATCCAACCATGTCCATTGATCAAAATCATATATATCTATTTTCATTCCAAAATACCTCATCTGAATAATTAATAATAATAATAAAAACCTTGCAAGGCCACTGGAATTAAATTATGTCCATGGCGTAATTGAGCACATTCTATATCCTGCCTTTTATTAACTTTTATTAAAATATAAAATATTATATTTCTTTTCATCATGGCATCATAATTTCACATCGTAGAAGACATCATGGCTTATTTGTATAAATAGTTTTTATAATTATTATTTATCAATTGGCCAGATTAATTGGCATTTGGAATTGATCGTACCAATTTCCAATCCATACTGAAATTCAGTATTACAATATCTATCATTGGGGAGCATTTACTATCCATATTTTAAGGAGGGTTGATTTTTGAGTAATTAAGACCTAGGAAGTACATATAATAATAGCAATGGAAGCTCATACTTATATACAATCTGACATGTGAGGAGTCCTATATAACTATTAACATATGATAACTCAATCCATACAACGCTGAAAGGCAGGTACTATTAGTATCCTTATCTTACTTTTTTAATGTTTTATTTATTCTTGAGAGAGACAGAGTGAGTGGGGAGGGACAGAGAGAGAGGTAGACACAGAATATGAAACGGGCTCCCGGCTCTGAGTTGTCAGCACAGAGCCTGATGCTGGGCTCAAACTCAAACCACGAGATCATGACCTGAGCCAAAGTCTGACACTTGACTGAGCCACTCAGGTGCCCCAGTATCCTTATTTTCTAGATGAAGAAACTAAGGCATGGAGAATGGCAGTGCACAGAGAAGTATTATCTGAAGTTACATAGTTACTAAATTGCAGGCTGGGATTTGCACAGAGGCAGTTTGTCTCCTGGGTCCATGCTTGTAACCACCATATTTTACCACCTCTCAATACACATATGTCACCTCTTAATGGACTAAACAAATAAATGATGGAAAGAGTATTTCATCTGGCTTTCAGCAAACAAACCAAACTGCTACATGATAGATGCCTAGACTAATTATATATTCCATGGAGAATTGCAGTTAATGGTTTTACCCTGCCATGATTTCAACTCCACAGATGGAACATGAACTCATTTCTTTCTTTTATGAATGTTTGTGGTTTCCTGACTATAGAAGATGAGTTTTTTCAGGGGAAATTTGGGGAAAGCGATATTGAAAATGAGTTAATGGTTCCCACTGCTCCATACCCCATTGTATAACTATAGACAAATAATGAAAAAGTTTTATTTTGTGGATATTCACTTCACATGTTTTCAGATTAAGAAGAGAATCAGGCATCGCATATCTAAATGATTTCATAAGGTCTAAAATAATTTCTGTTACACATTTAATATTTAGATAATTGTTTTGGGCTTGTAGCCTGCAAGAACATATGCTCCTAGAGAGGGAGAAACTCTTGCAACACTAAGTTACTCGACACATCTTGAGAGTATAGGGTGAGTTTTTCATGTTTTAGTTCAACTTGTAAAAAGCATCATCATCTGTTGATTCATTGCTGAAGAAAAATAAAAGTAATCCACAGCTACCTTCTAAATTGAGTGGCTAGGAGAATAACAATGGCTTGGCATTTGCTAAATGTTTTCAGAGTAAACTACACAGGAATATGGCATTTACCCTTGTCTTAGTATTGATGGAAAGATTACAAAGGGAATGTCACAGATGAAGTGACCTTTTAGATAGACTGGTACTATCAACCCATTCATTAATATTGGGGAAAATATGAGACTTATGAATGTAATGTGAGTTTAATAATTAGTCATGCTTTCTTTTGTAATTTTGATCATGGCTACGTTTACCACTCTAGTGGCAGAATAACTTTCTTCATAAACTTTAGCCAAATCACTACATAATAATTAAGAATCTGGGAGCAGAACATATCCATTAATTATAATTATAACAGAGCTGATTTATTTATTCAAAATTAGGATGATATTAGTTCCATCTCTAAGTGTAAACGAACCTATTTATTTGATTTTCTTTTGAATTCAGGGTACTCACTGTTATTAAACTGGCCAAATATCTGAAACCAAATTGTCAATAATTCTTTGCTGTTGAAATAGCTGATGTTTTTCATGAAACATTTCTGTTCATTACTTTACTGTAAGAGGAGTTTAATTTTAGTTTTGTCCTAAATTCTTTGTTCATTTTAAAACAGTACTGTGCCATTTATGGATACTATACCAAACATGTTTTTGAAGATCAGATTTTAACTACTAAAGGGAATGATCTTTTCCCCTTACAATTAAAGAGAAGTAAAATATGTTCCTAGTACATTTTCTTCTTAGAATTTTTCCCTATACATTTTTTCTAAGCTGACTTCTGAGTTTACTTTTCTCTTTGAAGAGCTCAAGAGCATAGACTCTTTTCCTTTTATTTTCTCCTAAGATGTCATATGATATCATCATTAATCTCAACAGGAAAATAGACATTGGGGACAAACCGCTAAATTGGGAAGCCTAAATTTGGAAAAAATATATTACTAAATGTTGATGGAGTTTGGCCCTTTATTTGGGAAGAGGATGGTCATTAAATCGTCTGGCCCCTCACTTTTGGTACCTAGCCTCACAGAAGTTTAGATCTTGGAGCTTGAACAATCAAATCTAGGTTATTTAAAATGAAGAGTTCCAAAATAGGAGATTTCCAGACTAGTGAATCATATATCGCTGTGACAATTCCCTGATCAACATAGGGAAGGTTGCCCATAGGACATTTTTCCCACAACATCAACAAACATTTCATCAAATCAATCTATATATGTGACCTCCTGTATGCAATAAAAGTTCGGAGCAGTCTAGTATGGGAAACAGATAATATTGTATCATCAGTCAATAATGGTATCTACTAGGTCCACAGAGAAGCATAAGAGGAGAGAGGTTGTGTGGAAATCATCCTGGAATAGATAATAACTGAAGCATGCTCTGCAGTTTATCAGTTGACAAATGGGGGAAATGGCAATCTTTGCAGAAGTATTAGGGAGATATAAAATAGCATGAGCTCTTTGAAATTATAATAATTGAACAATAGATATATTTGATAGCTTATATTTAAAATGGCAATATAAGAAATAATAGTAAGATAGTGCAATAATAATTTGGTTTTGTAAAAGTATTCTGGTACTACTGGGTTAAACTATCTAGGCAAAAACCTTGACTAGTCATATTTTGTATTCTTAACTAGAAAATGAAACTATATCTACACTAAAATCACAAGCTATGAATCATAGAGAAGAAAATCTATATTCAAAAGTAAGGCAGCATCTCAGACATGTCTAATATAAAGTGTCTGAAATCACTGGTGCCTTTAATATCTTAGGTTTTTGGTGTAATAATGAGAAACATACCAGTCTTTAGTCACAGACAGCAGAGTTAATAGGATCCCGATTATCTTCAAGAAAAGTGAGAGGAAAATCAGTTTATTATTTGGCATTTCACTGTGATAAATATGTATGGCTGCCTTAGGGTCTTTGAACATGATGCTCTCTCACCTCACAATGATACTCCCTCCCCTTGTCAAAAGGCTTCCTTCCTCCTTTCATGTTCTTCAGGACTCCATTCAAACCTCACCTACTGAGAGGCTGTCACCCAATGCTATGTCCTTATCCTCATCACATCTCTATACAGAACTTGTCATGATCTTTGCTTATGTGTATCCTTATTTTGGAGTAAAACCCCCATAGGCAAATGGGCTATTCTCCTTTGTTCATTATATACCAAACTGTATACTTGGGTATACAGTATACCCAAGATACAAGGCAGTAATTCAATAAGGATTTGTGGAAAGAAAAAGGGATGAAAAATTTGTTCAGAATCATATCGGGAACTGAATGGTAATTATATATTTGTGATTTCCTTCCTTTCCTTTCCTTCCTTCCTTATTTATAGGTCAATGGATCAGAATGCCTTTCACACTATACTAAGTACATAGTATTACCCCTGAAAATTGTGTGGAAATTAATTTTTGTATGCATTATTTGCAATTATTTTGGCAATTAACTTGCTCTGTAGCTTCACAGCTGCTCAATCTCAATTTCTAGTTGATCCTTGGCTGGCAGCAGCTACTAATGCTGTAGTTTTACTATCTTTGCCTATCAGTCACAGTTAATCTGTTTGCAAATATTTTTAAATGCCCAGGGAAATTTGCCATTTAAACAAACATTTGCATAAAGTTTTTAATAACGCAAGCCTTAGCTTATTTATTTTACAGATTCTCATTTCTAGTCATTGAGAATATTCAACATGGTGCCTGAGACATAACAATAAGAAGAAAAATGCACTTCTCAGTGTTAATTTTACAAATGGCTCAGTCAACCACTCTTGTTTCTTATTATATATAAATATTAGAAACAATTATTTAGCAGCAGCTGTCCTATACCATCTAGAGTTCTACTAAACTAACCTGTACATAGAAAGAAGTAAAAATTATACTCTTCTGAGTGCCTATCATATTTATACATAGAAAATTCAGATTTCTGAATCAGTTCAGTACCACAAAGTATTCACTTTTAAATTTCTCCACGACGACACAGTGTTTAGAAAAAGGTATCAGATATCCAGAAAACAATTTTAAAATTTTTCATACTGTCATTGATAGTATATGATTCTAAATGAAAAAAAGGAAATAATACACAGACTAAAATTATTTTGCACTAAGTGTGAACTTTAGGAATGGAAAGGATTATATATATACATATATATATACATATATATATATATACATACATATATATACATATATATGTATATATATATGTATATATATATGTATGTAAAATCACATATTAAATATGTAATACATATATTCCTACATTCAGTATATGTATCATATTCTGAAGGTACTATAATATTTAAAAAAGCAACACTATTTGATACTATAGTAGCTAATGAATAAATTTCCAGAAATTCTTTTTATTGGTTTCTAGAATTTTGATTAGCCAATGAAACTTGAAATTGCCATATTATTTTTCTGAGTTACTTTATTGTCTTAGTTCAATAACTCTTCTATAAGGAGTACTTAGTTTTCTTCAACATAGCTATTTAGTTAAGGAAACTTTTATCTGTAATCATAATGTAAATGAGGTTGGAAGATGGCAGTGGACTAGGAGGACCCTAGGCTCATGTCATCCCATGAACACAACTAGATAACTATCAAATCATCCTAAATACCCCAGAAATTGACCTGAAGACTAATGGAACAAACTCTACAACTAAAGGGAGAGAAATGGACACATTGAAGAGAGAAAAGTGCAGAGAGGTGGTTTAGGAGAGAAATATCTTGGCTGCTATGGTGGGGAGGGAGCCACAGTCATAGAGAAGTCTAAGAAACAGATTAGCATATAGGGGAGCTCACAGAATCTCATAGCACATTGGCTTGGAAAGTGAGAAGGGTCAAATTTCATTTTGGGGCTTAAAAACTGGAGTTTTAAAGGTCGGTGGGCTAGGCTCAGAGAGAGCCCAGAAAGAAGGCATTGCAGTGCTCTTGGAGAGAAGGTAGGCAAACAGCCTGAGGACATACATCATGGAAACTGTGATCTTCAGAGCACCTGGGTCACACACTGGGTAGGTGATTCACTCAACTTGGAGCATGTTCCAGAGAAACAGCATTCATGGAGAGACCCCTCCAGGAATAAAGGAGCTGGAAGGCACCATTTCTTTCCCCTGATCGTCAACCTAAGCACAGGACCACCTGCCAAAACCAGCACAGTGCTAACACTCCCTACCTAACTTGCTTACATCAAGTCCCATCCCCCCATGCTGTAGTGGAACCACCCCTCCCAGTCACACTTGCTTCAGTCCCAGCACAGAGGGTCACTACCCCAGAAGACTGCCAACACTGCCAACACTACATTATTCTGACTCTGGAGTTTTGTGGAACCTTTGTTCTGGTGGTGGTGGTGGTGGTGGTGACAGGTCTCATTTCACAAACAGACCAGACCATACCTAATTAAAATGTACCACGTTGAGGCCAGCGACCAACACTGCCCACAATAGACAAAGATAGCCTTTGCATACAACTGGCCTGAAGGATAAAGAGGCCAGGACAAAAGCAATAGAGCACACACAGCACATGTTGAAACACCAGACCCTGGGGAGCAGGGAACTCTATGTGGCAGAGCACTACAGAACCTCTTCTTCATAAGGGTAGAACTCTCAAGAACAGGAGATGTAGCTAACTTTCCTAATACACAGGAATAGGCAGAGACTTAGACAAAATGAGAAAACAGAAATTTGTCCCAAATGAAAGACCACAGAGTTAAATAACACACCTGATAGAGAATTCAAAGTAATAATCATAAGGATACTCACTGGACTTGAGAAAAGAGTGGAAGACATGAGTGGGGCCCTTAACACAGAGATAAGGAATAACCTAGCAGAGATAAAGGGCTTAATAAGTGAAATGAGAAACATACCTTGATGCAATGACAGCAGGCTGGAAGAAGAGGAAGGAATTAATGACCTAGAAGACAGAGTAATGGAAAGTAACCAAGCTGAACAAAAGAGAAAAAATAATTATGCAAAATGAGAATAGACTCAAGGAAAGCAGTGAGTCCACCAAATGTAATATTCATATTATAGGAGTCCCAGAAGAAGAGAGAGAAAAGGTGGCAGAGAACTTATTAGAAGAAATGATGGCTGAAAACTTGCCTAATCTATGGGAAGGAAACAGATATTCAGATCCAGAAGGCACAGAGAACTCCCATCAAAATCAACAAAAGCAGATCCACATCAAGACGTATTATAATTAAGTGGCAAAAATATAGTGATAAAGAAAAATGTTAAAAGCAGAAAAAGAAGACACTACCTTAGAAGGAAAAACCCATAAGCCTAGCAGGGGATTTTTCAGTAGAAACTTTTAAGGCAGAAGGAAGTGGTATGATCTATTCAATGTGCTGAATGGGAAAACTATGCAGCCCAGATTACTTTATCTAGCAAGGCTCTCATTTAGAATAGAAGAAGAGAGAAAGAATTTCCCAAACAAAAATTAAAGGAGTTCATGACCACTAAACCAGCCCTGTAAGAAATAATAAAGGGGACTCTTTCACTGGAAAGGAAAGCCCTAAAGTGCGAGTCTAAAGGTAGGAAACACAAAAGTAGTAAAAAAGAATGTTTCTGTAAAAGAAATCAGTCAAGGAACCCACAAATTAAAAGGATGCAAAGTAGGGGTGCCTGGGTGGCGCAGTCGGTTAAGCGTCCGACTTCAGCCAGGTCACGATCTCGCGGTCCGTGAGTTCGAGCCCCACGTCAGGCTCTGGGCTGATGGCTCAGAGCCTGGAGCCTGTTTCCGATTCTGTGTCTCCCTCTCTCTCTGACCCTCCCCCGTTCATGCTCTGTCTCTCTCTGTCCCAAAAATAAAATAAAAAAATAAAAAAATAAAATAAATAAAAAAAAAATAAAAGGATGCAAAGTAAAATAACATATACCTAAGACAGGGGGAGAAGAGACTAGAGGATGGGTTCAAACTCAACAACCATTAACTTAATATAGACTGCTATCTGCAAAAGAGGTTATGTACAAATCTAATGGTAATCTATCAAAAACCACTAATATACAAAAATAAAGAGAAATATATCTAGATCACTAAAAAAATAAGCAAATGAAAGAAAAGAAAGCATCAGAGAACATCTGCAGAAACAAGCAGAAAACAAATAATGACAATAAATGCATATCTATCTATAATGACTTTGAATGTAAATGGACTAAAAGCTCCAATCAAAAGACAGTGTGACTGAATGGCTTAAAAATAATATCAACCTATATGCTACCTATAAGAGACTTATTTTAGGTATAATGACACCTGCAGATCGAAAATGAGGTATGGAGAAATATCTTTCATGCAAATAGATGTCAAAAGAAAGCTGAAGTAGCAATACTAATATTGGACAAAATAGACATTAAAGACTGTAACAACAGACATAGAAGGACACTATATACTTAAAATGGGACAATCCAACAAGAAGACATAATTGTAAACATTCATGTACCCAACAAAGAAGCACACAAATACATATAAGACACTTAATAACAAACATAATGGAGCTAATCAATAGTAATACAATAATAGTAGAGGACTTTAACACATCAATAGATAGATCATATAAATATAAAATGAAAAAGGAAAAGGATTTGAATGACACACTGGAACAGATGTATTGAACAGATGTATTTAGAACATTCTATCTTAAAACATCAGAATATACATTCTTTTCAAGTGCACATGCAACATTCTCCAGAACAGATCACATATTAGCCCACAAAAGAAACCTCACTAAGTTTAAGAAGTTTGGAGTCATAATATGCATCTTTCCTGACCACAATGCTATGGAACTAGAAGTCAACCACAAGAAAAAATCTGGAAATATGACAAATACGTGGAAATTAAATAAACTACTAAACAATGAATGGGTCAACCAAGAAATAAAATAATAGGGAAACAAATGAAAATGAAAACACAATGTTCCAAAACCTTTGGGAGGCAAAGTGGTCCTAAGAGGGAAGTTTATAGACACAGGCCTACTTCAAGAAGTAAGAAAAAATCTCAAACAACCTAATGTTATACCTAAAGGAATTAGAAAAGAACAACAAACGCTAAAAGCAGCAGAAAAAAGGTAATAACAAAGATTAGAGCGGAAATTATATAGAAACTGAAAGAAGAATCAACAGGACAGATCAATAAACCAGGAGCTGGTTCTTTGTTAAAAAAAAAAGTCAATAAAATTAATAAACCTATGTCCAGGCTTCTTAAGAAAAAAAAAAAAGGATTCAAATAAATCACAAATGAGAGTGGAGAAGTAACAACCAACACCACAGAAATACAAACAATTATGAAAATGATGTGAAAAACAATATGCCAACAAATTGGACAACCCAGAAGAAATGGGTAAATTCCAAGAAAAATATAAACTACCAAAACTGACACAGGAAGAAGTAAAAATTTGAACAGACCAATAACCAGCAAAGAAACTGAATCACTATTCAGAAATACACAACAAACAAAAGTCCAGCACCAGAAGGATTCACAGGTATATTCTACCAAACATTTAAAGGAGAGTTGGGGGAGGAGCCAAGATGGCAGAACAGCACCGAAGTTTTTTTTGCATCTTATGTCCCTGAAATATAGCCAGAACAACACTAAACCATCCTGCACACCTAGAAAACCAATCTGGGGATTAACCCAACAATCTGCACAACCTGAACCACAGAACTCACCAGGTATGTGGCACAGAGAGGTGAACTGTGGGAGAGAGAAGCCATGGAGGGCAGGGAACTGTTTTTGCTTGCAGAGAGAGGACGGATATGGGGGGAGAGTATGGGAAAAGCAAGACCCCCTAAAAGCAGCTGGAGAGAAAGTGGAAAAGTGGAAACAGCTGCAGGGACTGAACTAAAAAGGGAGAAAAAAGAGGGCTTCAATTCCACTAAGATTCTATAAACAGGAGCACAGAGTCTGAAACTCTGCAATTTCATACCTGGTGGTGCTCTGGTGGGAAGGGTTAATCCCCAGGAAGAGAGTGAAGTCCAGGGGATCCTTGGGCTACATGGGGAGAGGTGGTTCCCCTTCTGGGAGGACAGGATATTTGGTAGAGGCAGTGTGGCCTCCCCACAGACAAATGGTCCCAGCAGACCCCAGAGAATAGCCACATCCACTGGTGTTGGAGCAAGGATATTAGGGTGGAGGCCTGGTGCCAGATGTATGTTGCGATTTGTCATAATCCCTGAAATGCTGCTGCTACCCAATCATGTGAACTTTTTCTGGAGCAGGCTGGCACCCAGCTGCAGTCTCTGGGCATCAGCAGCAGCACGGTCCCACAAACGTTCTTGGGTGCAGCTGGCACCCAGCCATTGCTCCATGAGACCCTCCCACAGAGGGTCAGAATGGGTTAAAGTTGCAGTCCCTCAGAAGTGAGGGGTCAGGAAATACAGCCGCATTTGAGATAAAACTCAGGAGGGAGGTGCCACCTGGCAACCTAACAGCTTAGTCATGGAGAGTGTAAAAGCAGGGAGTGGACAGAAGCTGGAGACAAAGCATGGGTGCAGGATTGCTGATTGGGGAGAACAGAGTTCCAATACTAGAGACTGGGTAACTAGGTGATGCCATTTTCAATCCTCCCATGCATGTGCATACATACCTACAAGACCCACAACAATCCACCCCAGTAAGCTAAGCAGCACCATCTAGTGGAGAATGGAGCCATTACACTAAGACCCACTGAACTGGGCAAACCTCGCTCTTCAAAACACCACAAAACTCTCCACCTGCTTGGTTTACGGACTATAAAGTGCTTCACAGTTTGACTTCTAGGGGACAAAAATGTAATTTGAATTATGTTTCAGTCTGTTTGCTGGTCCATCTATTTTATTTTGTTTTTACTTTTTTTTTCCATTTTCTTGAATAGAGAAAGAGAAAAAATTTATTTTCCATTAAAGATATTTTTAACTTTTTTCTACAATATTTTTTACTTTTTTGTAAATTTTTCAAATTCTGTTTTACTTCCATCATTTCATTTTGTTCTATTTCATTGTATTAATTTTTTCAAAATTTCAAACATTTTCCTCCTCTCCCCCCTTTTTTCTCTAATCTGTCAAGTTCCTCTCAACACCCAGACCAAAACACACCTAGAATCCAGCATCATTTATTTGATTTTTGTGTGTTTGTGTGTTGTTTTTAATTTTTTAATTTTAATTTTTTACTTTATTCTTTTCTTCCTTCAAAATGACAAAACAAAAGAATTCACCCAAAAAGAAAAAGCAGGAAGAAACAATAGCCAGGGCCTTAATCAACACAGATACAAGCAAGATGTCTGAACCAGACTTTAGAATCACAATAAGAATACGAGCTGGGGTAAAAAATAGATTAGAATCTCATTCTGCAGAGATAAAAGAAGTAAAAACTAGTCAGGATGAAATTTTAAAAATGCTATAACTGAGCTGCAATCTCAAATGGATGCCATGGCAGCAAGGAATCAGAAATAAAGAGGAAAAACTTATGGAGAATAATGAAGCAGAAAAAAAGAGGAAGACTAAGGCAAAAGAGCACGATTTAAGAGTTAGAGAAATCAGTGCCTCATTACAAAGGAACAACATCAGAATCACAGAGGTCCCAGAAGATGAAGAGGGGGAAAAAGGGTAGAAGGGTTATGTGAGCAAATCATAGTGGAAAACTTTTTTAACCTGGGGAAAGACAAAGACATCAAAATTCAGGAAGCACAGAGAACTCCCATTAGATACAACAAAAACTGACCATCAACAAGGCCTATCATAGTCAAATTCACAAAATACTCAGGGAAAGAAAGAATCATGAAAGCAGCAAGGGAAAAATAGTCCTTAATCTACAAGGGAAGACAGATCAGGTTTGCAGCAGACCTATCCACAGAAACTTGGCAGGCCAGAAAGGAGTAGGAGGGTATGTTCAACGTGCTGAATTGGAAAAATATGCAGCCAAGGATTCTTTATCCAGCAAGGCTGTCATTCAAAATACAAGGAGCGATAAAAAATTTCCCAAACAAAAATTAAAGGAGTTTATGAATACTAAACCAGCCCTGCAAGAAATTTGAATGGGACTCTCTGAGTGGAGAAAAGATGAGGAAAAAAAAAAAAGACCAAAAGCAACAAAGACTAGAAAGTACCAGAGAACACCACCAGAAACTCCAGCACTACAAGTGACATAATGGCAATAAATTCTTATCTTTCAGTACTCACTCTAAAGGTCAATGGACTCAATGCTCCAATCAAAAGACACAGGGTAACAGAATGGACAAGAAAACAAGACCCATCTATATGCTGTTTACAAGAGACCCACTTGAGACCTAAAGACACCTTCAGATCGAAAGTAAAGGGATGGAAAGCCATCTATCATGCTAATGGTCAACAAAAGAGAGTTGGAGTAGCCATACTTATATCAATCTAGACTTTAAAATAATGATTGTAACAAGAGATGAAGAAGGATATTATATGATAATTGAGGGGTCTGTACACCAAGAAGACCTAACAATTGTAAACATTTATGCTCCAAATGGGAAAGCACCCAATTATATAAATCAATTAGTCACAAACATAAAGAAACTCATTGATAATACCATTATAGTAGGGGACTTCAACATCCTACTTACAACAATGAAAAGATCATCTAAACAGAAAACCAACAAGGACATTGGCTTTGAATGACATACTGGACCAGATGGACTTCACAGATATTCTGAACATTTCATCCTAAAGCAGTGGAATATACATTCTTCTCTAGTCCACATGGAATGTTCTCCAGAATAGATCACATACTGGGACACAAATCAGCCCTCAACAAGTACAAAAAGATCGAGATCATACCATGCGTATTTTCAGACCACATTGCTGTAACACCCTAAATCAACCACAAGAAAAAATTTGGAAAGGCAACAAACACTTGGAGACTAAAGAACATCCTACTAAAGAATGAATGGGCCAACCAAGAAGTTAAAGAGGAAATTAAAAAGTACATGGAAGCCAATGAAAATGATAACACCATAGCCCAAAACCTCTGAGGTGCAGCAAAGGCAGTCATAAGAGGAAAGTATATAGCAATCCAGGCCTTCCTAAAGAAAGAAGAAAGGTCTCAGATACACAACCCAACCTTAAAAGCTGGAAAAAGAACAGCAAATAAAACCCCAAACCAGCAGAAAACAGGAAATAATAAAGATTAGAGCAGAAATCAATGCTATCAAAACCAGAAAAAAAAATGAATAAACTTGATAAATACTAGTCAATTTGATCAAAAAGAAAAAGGAAAGAACCAAAATAAATAAAATCAAGAATGAAAGAGGAGAGATCACAACCAACACAGAAATAAAAACAATAATAAGAGAATGATGCACAATTATATTCCAATAAAACGGGCAATCTGAGAGAAATGGAAAAATTCCTAGAAACATATAAACTACCAAATCTAAAACATGAAGAAATAGAAATTTGAACCAGGCCCATAACCAGTAAAGAAATCGAATTAGTAATCAAAAATCTCCCAAGACACAGGAGTCCAGGTCCAGATGGCTTTCCAGGGGAATTCTACCAAACTTTTAAGGAGGAGTTAACAACTATTCTCTTGAAGTTGTTCCAAAAATTAGATATGGAAGGAAAACTTCCAAACTCTATGAAGCCAGCATTACCTTGATTCCAAAGCCAAAGACCCCACTAAAAAGGAGAACTATAGACCAATTTCCCTGATGAACATGGATCCAAAAATTCTCCACAAGATATTAGCCAACCGGATCCAAGAATACATTGAAAGAATTATTCACCACAACTTATACCTGGGATTTATACCTGGGATGAAGGGCTGGTTCAATATCTGCAAAACAACCAATGTGATTCATCACCTCAATAAAAGAAAGGACAAGAACCACATGATCCTCTCATTACATGCAGACAACATCTGACAAAATACAGCATCCTTTCTTGATAAAAACCCTCAAGAAAGTAGGGATAGAAGGAGCATACCTCAAGATCATAAAAGCCATATATGAACGACCCAATGCTAATGTCATCCTCAATGGGGAAAAACTGACAGATTTCCCCTAAGGTCAGGAACAAGACAGGGATGTCCACTCTCACCACTGTTATTCAACATAGTATTGAAAGTCTTAGCCTCAGCAATCAGACAACACAAAGAAATAAAGGCATCCAAATCAGCCAGGTGGAGGTCACACTTTCACTCTTTGCAGATGACATGATACTCTATATGGAAAACCCAAAAGATTCCACCAAAAAATTGCTAGCACTGACCCATGAATTCAGAAAAGTCACAAGATATAAAATCAATGCACAAAAATCAGTTGCATTCCTATCCACCAACAATGAAACAACAGAAAGAGAAATCAAGGAATAGATCCCATTTACATTTGTACCAAGAACCATAAAATACCTAGGAAAAAAAAACTAACAAAAGAGGTTAAAAATCTATACACTGAAAACTATAGAAAGCTTATGAAAGAAATTGAAGAAGACACACAAAAAAATGGAAAAATATTCCATGCTCCTGGATGGGAAGAACAAATATTGTTGAAATGTCAAAGCAATCCACATATTCAATGCAATCCCTATCAAAATAACACTAGCATTCTTCACAGAGCTAGAACAAACAATCCTACAATTTGTATGGAACCAGAAAAGACCCCCGAATAGCCAAAGCAATCTTGAAAAAGAAAACCAAAGCAGGAGGCATCACAATCCTGGACTTCAAGCTGTATTACAAAGCTGTAATCATCAAGACAGTATGGTACTGGCACAAAAACAGACAGATCATTGGAACAGGAGAACCCAGAAATGGACCAACAGACGTATGGCCAACTAATCTTTGAGAAAGCAGGAAAGAATATCCAGTGGAATAAAGACAGTCTCTTCAGCAAATGGTGCTGGGAAATCTGGACAGCAACATGCAAAAGATTGAATCTGGACCACTTTCTTACACCATACCCAAAAATAAACCCAAAAATGGATGAAAGACCTAAATGTAAGACAGGAAGCCATCAAAATCCTTGAGGAGAAAGCAGGCAAAAACCTCTTTGACCTTGGCCACAGAAACTTCTTACTCAACATGCCTCCAGAGGCAAGGGAAACAACAGCAAAAATGCTTCTGCACAAGGAAGGTAACAATCAGCAAAACTAAAAGGCAACCAACAGAATGGGAGAAGATATTTGCAAACGACATATCAGATAGAGTTAGTATCAAAAATCTATAAAGAACTTATCAAATTCAACACCCAAAAAACAAATCATCCAGTGAAGAAATGGATGAAAGACATGAATAGACACTTCTCCAAAGAAGACATCCAGATGGCCAGCTGACACATGAAAAAATGCTCAACATCACTCATCATCAGGGAAATACAAATCAAAACCACAATGAGATACCACCTCAAACCTGTCAGAATGGCTAACATTGACAACTCAGGCAACAACAGATGTTGGCGAGGATATGAAGAAAGAGGATCTCTTTGGTACTGCTGGTGAGAATGCAAACTGGTGCAGCCACTCTGGAAATGGAGGTTCCAGTACCTCAGTACCCAGTACCTCAGTTCTGAGTACTCAGAACCTCAGTATGGAGGTTCCTCAAAAAATTAAAAATAGAACTGTACAGCCCAGGAATTGCACTACTAGGTGTTTATCCAAGGGATACAGGTGTGCTGTTTCAAAGGGACACATGCACCCCAATGTTTATAGCAGCACTATCAACAATAGCCAAAGTATGGAAAGAGCCCAAATGTCCATTGATGGATGAATGGATAAAGA
Source organism: Panthera uncia (assembly GCF_023721935.1). NCBI lineage: Eukaryota > Metazoa > Chordata > Mammalia > Carnivora > Felidae > Panthera > Panthera uncia. The sequence goes on along the minus strand of NW_026057576.1, from coordinate 62,217,635 downwards.
AGATGTGGTATGTACATACAATGGAGTATTAGTCGGCAATCAAAACAAATGAAATCTTGCCATTTGCAACTACATGGATGGAACTAGAGGGTATTATGCTAAGTGAAATTAGTCAGAGAAAGAGAAACAGCATATGACTTCACTCGTATGAGGACTTTAAGACACAAAACAGATGAACATAAGGGAAGGGAAACAAAATAATATGAAAACAAGGAAGGGGGACAAAACATAAGAGACTTTTAAATATGGAGAACAAACAGAGGGTTACTGGAGGCATTGTGGGAGGGGGGATGGGCTAAATGGGTAAGGTGTATTAAGAAATCTGAAATAATTGTTGCACTATATGCTAACTAACTTGGATATAAATTTAAAAAATAAATAAAATGCTAAAAAAATAAAGGAGTGTTAATACCTATCTTTCTCAAACTATTGCAAAAAATAGAAGAGGAAGGAAAACCTCCAAATTCATTCAATGAGGCCAGTATTACTCTGATACCAAAACCCAAAAAAGACACTGCTAAAAAAGATAACTACCCACCAATATCCCTGATTAACATAGATGTAAAATCCTCAAAAAAATACTAGCAAACCAAATCCCAGAATACATTGAAAGAATTATTCACCATGATCATATGGGATATATTCCTGGGCTACAAGGGAGATTTAGGATGCACAATCATATTAATAAGAGAAAGGATAAGAACCATATGATCCTTTCAAAAGAGCAAAAAAAAGCATTTGGCAAAATACAACAACCATTCATGATAAAATCTCTTACAAAGTAGACTTAGAGGGAACATACATCAACATAATTAAGGGCATTTATGAAAAACCCATCAACCTTAATGGGGAAAAACTGAGAGTTTTCCCCTAAAGGTCAGGAACAAGACAAGCCTGTGCACTCTCAGCACTTTTATTAAACATAGTACTGACAGTGCCAGCCATAGCAATCACACAAGAGAAAGAAATAAAAGACATCCAAACTGATAAGGAGGAAGTAAAACTCTAGTTGCAGATGACAAGATACTACGTAAAAAACCTAAGAGACTCCATCAAAAAACTGCTAGAACTGATAAATAAACCAATAATGTCACAGGATTTAAAATCAATGTACAGAAATGTGCTGCATTTCTATACACTAATGAGGAAGCAACAGAAAGAGAAAATAAGGAGTCAATCCCATTTACAATTGCATCAAAAACAACAAGATACCTAGGAATAAACCTAACCAAAGAGGTGAAAGACCTATACTCTGAAATCTACAAAACTTGATGAAAGAAATTGAAGATGATACAAAGAAATGGATGGAAAGAAGCAATATTGTTTAAATGTTTGGACTACCCAAAACGATCTCAGATACCAATAGGATTTTTCACAGAACAAAAACAAACAAACCTAAAATTAGTTCCGGAACCACAAAAGACCCCTAATAGCCAAAGCAATCTTGAAAAAGAAAAGCAAAACTGGAGGCATCACAATTCCAGACCTCAAGTCATATCACAAAGCTGTAGTGATCAATACGGTATGCAACTGGCACAAAAACAAACATACAGGTAAATAGAACAGAATAGAAAACCCAGAAATAAACACACACTTACATGGTCAATTAATCTTTGACAATAGAGGCAAGAATATGCAATGGGAATCTTTTCAACAAAAGGTGTTTGGAAAACTGAGCAGCAACATGCTAAAGAATGAAATTGGACCACTTTCTTACATTACACCCCAAAATAAATTCAAATGGATAAAAGACCTAAACGTGAGTCAGGAAACATAAAATTCCTAGAAGAGAACATAGGCAGTATCTTGTTTGACATGGGCCATACCAACTTCTTTTTAGATATGTCTCCCAAGGCAAGTGAAACAAAAGCAAAAATAAACTACTGGGACTACACCAAAATGAAAGCTTCTGCACAGTGAAGGAAGCAACAAAACTAAAAGGCAACCTAAAGAATGGGAGAAGATATTTGCAAATGCCATATTTGGTAAAGAGTCAGTATCCAAAATATATAAAGAACTTACACAACTTAACACCCAAAACACAAATAATACAATGAAAAATAGGAAGAAGACATCCAAATGCCCAATGGAAATATGAAAAAATGTTCATTCTCACTTACCGTTTGGGAAATCCAAATCAAAACAACACTGAGATATCATCACTTCACACCTGTCAGAATGGCTAAAATCAACAACACAAGAAACAGCAGGTGTCCGGAGGATATGGAGAAAAAGTAACCCTCTTGCCTTGTTGTTGTTGTTGAAAATGTAAACTGGTGTAGCCATTGTGGAAAGCAGTATGGAGATTCCTCAAAAGTTAAAAATAGAACTATGTTACGATCTAGCAATTGCACTATTGGATATTTATCCAAAGAGTACAAAAATACTAATTCAAAGGGAAACATGCACCTCTATGTTTATAGCAGCATTATTTGCAATAGGCAAGATACGGAAGCAGCCCAAGTGCTCATAAACTGATGAATGGATACAGACAGTCACACACACACACACACACACACACACACTGTATACACACACAAACACATACACACAATGGGATATTATTCAGTCATAAAAAAGAATGAAATCTTGCCATTTTCAACAGCACCAATGGAGCTAAAGAGTATAATGCTAAGTGCAATAAGTTAGAGAAAGACAAATACCATATGATTTCACTTAAATGTGTAATTTAAGAAGCAAAACAAACTAGCAAAAAGAAAAGAGAGAGAGAGAGAGAGACCAAGAAATAGACTCTTAACTATAGAGAACGAACAGATGGTTACCAGAGGGGAGGGGACTGAGGGGATGAGTTCAATAGGTGATAGGGATTAAACACTGCACTGGATGATATATGGAATTACTGAATTACTATATTGTACATCTGAAACTAATATAACACTATATGTTATCTAATTGGAACTAAAATTAAACTTAAAAGCCCCCAAAACCAGAAGAGTGTGAATGTACATATATTTTAAATAGCCATAGGTTCTCTAATGTCAAGTGTCAATTTCCTTTATTTATGTAGTTTTCTGTAAGAATGAAAATGTTGATTCATATAATGTGAATATACAGGTAAAATAAGTTAGAGATTTTTTTTTAAACAAAATTATGGTTCTGTTGAAAGTTTTAAAAATTTCCTTTAAAGGAATCATTATGGATGAAACAATTTCCTTTTTGGTTAAATACCTGGCATTCTTAGACTGAATATATTTTCAGAGCATTTTCTGCTTATTAGCATCTTGCTGGTGATGTGTTGTTGTTATTTAAATCATAATCAATATTCTAACAAAGTGCTCTACCTTGAGAGGATGTGGATCTTCCACGATGGTGTAATCTGAGATCTAGACTAGAGTCTGGACTCAAAATTAACGTGGTGATATTTTCAGAAAATATTACAACCTTACCTTGAAGCTAATGAGCATTATCATTGACAGTTTACTCACGATGTGTATGTAAAATCTCAGAAATAAACTAGGTGAGATGACTTGGTGAGATGACTTTGATGAGATTAGGTACTAGAATGCAATGACATTAAGTGAAATATGTTAAAGTACAATCTAAGACATTGGAGTAATGACTAATACATGCTTCATTGATAAAAGTTTTGAATCATAAGGGATTTTGGATAGATTTGAAAAACACTATTTAGTAACTGTGTTTCCAAAGAAAGTGAAGTTAAATTTTTTTTAACGTTTATTTATTTTTGAGACAGAGCATGAACGGGGGAGGGTCAGAGAGAGGGAGACACAGAATCCGAAACAGGCTCCAGGCTTTGAACTGTCAGCATAGAGCCCGAGGCGGGGCTCGAACTCATGGACTGCGAAATCGTGACCTGAGCTGAAGTTGGCTGCTTAACCGACTGAGCCACCCAGGAGCCCCCAAAGAAAGTGAAGTTAAAGGAAATTATACTGTAAACAAACTCAGTCAACACAGCACTATGTTAATCTGTCTTTAATAGAGATAAAAATTTTGTATCTTGAGGATATAAAAAGATTGTTTAATTTTGTTCACGGAATTAACTCTTAACTTGTAATTTTGGGGTTTTTAAAACTAGTATGAAAGAGTTATGTTTTTAAAGGAAATAGCTTACTAACCTTTGGAAATATTCTGAAACACTTGGTATTAATATTTTTAAATATAATGACTTAATTAGCGATCTGGTTTATGAATTTGTCATTACAAATTTAGTCTGTCTCATCTTTTGGAGAGCAATTATTTCTGTGTCAATCTGAACTTGTATTCTTTATACAATGCTTTAGATATATGGTGATTTCACAAGACTTCACAAAGGAACACCTACCCATGTAGGGTGGGCTTAAAAATAAATTGAGCAGTAAAATCCATAGTTATTGCTATTCTAGGAGGAAAAGATGGTCGCTAACATAATCTAGGAAAAAATAGAGAGTCATCATTTTATTTTTCCACAGATGGTACTCATGTTAGAAGTTGCTTTCTTCCTAACAAATTATCAGACTAGTCCATTTTTCCCCTCCCAGCTGGGAAGCACAGATGAGAAGCAGGGAGTGAGGGAGAAGGTGAATACACACACATGCACACACACACGCACAGAGGCAACAAGCATTATGAGGAAAAACATGGAGAGGAGAATTACACTTTGATGTTCTCGTACCTCATAGTTACGAACAAAGACAAATAAGTAACAAGGATTAAAGGGCTTTTTAAATTACTGATCAAAATGTATACTGTCATGTTGAGTGGATTTAGATAAAATAATAGCTACTCTTAGTTTGAAAACACAAGCCTAATGTTGATACCTTGTTTAAACTGACCTGTGTGGGATACAGAGGATGATTAGTAGTAAAAGTTAAAATAATAGTAGTAGAAGATGTGAACAAGACCAGAATGGACATGATTCCTTCCCTGGAACTTCTTTGATACTGAGCTTTATGAACTGTTTATAGGCAAAACCTCAAAAATAGACTAGAAATGATCACTGGGTGAGACCACCTTAATGAGATTTAGTACTGGAACGAACATCAGGACAATATGGTTTTGGAGTTAAGGTCACCTGAAGTACATGTTATCTGTTTCATAAATAATATGTTATTCAATCCAGACTGTAGGCCAGTGAATTTAATATTTACTCTTAATAGAGACCCACATTGACATAACTTTAAGAGCTGGTATTCTGAATCTGACTGTCAATTACAGGGAACAAACTGTGAAGAGGCCAAGTCAACAGCACTTCTTAGAAAAGTAGTAGCTTTAAAAAGCTGATTCCTATCTAGAATTCTACACATTACAAACCATGCCATGAGATACAACCTGAAATCGTCAAGAAGTCAAAACATTCTTTATAAAATATATGTAACATATAAATAACAAAGTTGTCAGTAAAAATTATCACATTATTTAAAAAAATCAGGCAGGTTGTTCCTGAAATTTTTTGGGTTTGTTTTTGTACACATTCAGCTGTGAAATATGACCAGGAAGTCTGCACTTTCAGAGTTGTGTTATGACCCTCAGGCATTGCTTCATTCCCATGAAAATAATTTAAGCATCCTAATAGTTCAATAAATTTGCTACCTTCTGTAGCCTCAAGGATACATTAGGAGACATATTTTTGGGTGTACCATTTCCAAAGAAACATTGTTTAATTTAGTTACTCAAACTTTAAATTTCTATTCAGTGGTGGTGCTAAGGACTATGATAAGTGCTGGATGTACAGAAAATCAACATAATCTCTGTCCTGGAGGCATAGGGAAGTAGGTGGCAGAGGTAGGACATAAATAATTCTGTAAAGCTCTAGAAAAGGGGATTCTGCGCTCTGGGAGGGAAAGGAAGCTGAAAAGTGACACTCCCTGGAATGTGAGGGAGGAACTAGCAAAAGAATGACATTTGACTAAGGCAAGGCAGTTATCAAAGTATAAGGTTGGGGTAAAACTTTCCCAGTTTTTATGCAAGGGACAGAGGCTTAGAAAAAAGATGTCTATTAAGGGAACAGTGAGTGTCCTGTGACTCAAGTCTATCATGTACAGGGGACTATGGCAGAACTGGAGCCAAGAAGACAGTGTGTCAACAATCAGGTTGGCCAGGATCTGTCTTATCATGAACAAGACTTTAAATTTCATCTGATAAATTCATAGGGGTTTTACAGTTAAATTTTTTCCCCATAACTAGAAAAGTGCTATATCGTAGTATGACAAAATGTGGAAAATATAGAACAGTAAAAAATTGTTTAACTGTTACCAAGTATCTGCCCATTTTGTTAGAAAATATGGTAGATACAACAATGCCCCCACCTCCAAAGGAGGTCTCTGTCCTAATCCCCAGAACATGTGAATATGTTATTTTGCATGGTAAAAGGGACTTCAATTTTGGATTTTCTGGGCAGGCCCAATGTTATTACCATGTTCTTGTGGGATATAGAGGCAGAGAAGGAGATGTGACTACTAAAGCCAAGGTGTATATGAGAGATTGAGATTTTAAAGATGCCACACTGCTGGTTGTAAAGTTGGAGAAAGGAACAGAACCAAGAATTCAATTGGGTCTAGAACCTGGAAAAGGCAAGGGAATGGATTGTTCTCTAGAGCTTCCAGGAAGGAAGTCCTTCCAACACCTTGAGTCCAGGACTTCTGACCTCTAGAACTATAAGATAATGATACATTGTGTTGTGTTAAGCCACAAGGTTTTTGACAATTTGATACAGCGGCAATCGGTCACTAATGTACCATGTAAGCTCTAAGAGAGCGGAGATTGCATCTCTCTAATACAGTGTAGGTGCTTAAAAGTCATTTTGTGATGAATGGATATTTCATCAAGAACACTAAAACTTACAGATGGTAAACAACAGCCTGTGTGATTCATTATGAAATGATTTAAGACTGATGTCAGGAAGGTTTTTAAAGCAGGAGCATAATATGATTAGATTTGTGCTTTAGAACTTAGAACTCTTTGTGGGTGTGAGCTAAGTAGAGGGGGGTGGCAGGAAGAGAACATAGCTAAGAGGTGACTGAAAAAGTTTAGGCAAGAAGTCCTAGGTCTGTGCAGAGACACAGGGAAAGGAGAGGAAGGAAGCATGCACAGGAAGTTGTGACTGAAGGTACTGAAATAGGCAGATGACTTGGTGATTATGGATTGGGACAATGGAATCCAGCCTGAATCTGCTTACCAACCTCTAGTGTGACTTTCAAGAACACATTAAATTATCAGGAGCTCTACTACAAGTTAGAAAAAAAAAAAAGAGAGAGACAGAGAGACAAGGATCTGTTGAGAAAATACAGTATAATTGACTCACAATTGGCTTATTTGAAACAAAAACTAAACTTCAGTCAGTTGTGCTACAATGACTTTCCTCAGATGATAACAAGGACTTATTTATTGGTCACTATGTTAATACTTATGCTGCTTTTGCCATTTCCCTCTTTGTTATTTGGGGAAAATTATGTTTTATGCTTTTTATTCTCTTATATAAAATGCCATTATTTCCTGAAATGGCTCAGTTGCACTTGATAGTGAAGCTTATTAAACAGCTCTGTTTTCTTTGTTTCAAATTGTCTTATATAAAACACAACAGCTGCAGGACAAGACCATAAATGAATGATATTACTCAGTTCATAGCCTTCAAATACTGTGACTCATTAAAAACCCTGATGGGTAAATTGCCTGTTATCTCATTTTTAATACAAAAAAAAAAGGACAGAGGGAGTATGTGTCTGGTGTCCTTCCCTCCTAGAGAAAATTGCAACTTCATATTAATAATTTCACATTAAAGTTAATTTTTCCTCTATTTGTTAATGTTGAACAAGAGGCAAATTTATTTAAAAAATTTAGTGTATTTCAACATCCCACATCAATAAAAATTCTCCCTAAATATTAAAGAATTAAGGATTCTCTTTGGGGAAAAATATTTAGTGATATTCTTCATGTCAAATTAAATTTTAAAAATCTTTTACCTTTGGAAAAAGAAAAATACTCAGAAGGTTAATTGACTCTTTCAACCTTGCATTATGTCTCATTTCTTAATCCCAAACCTGCAAACATTGAGTTTGCACCTATACTGGGCAAATTCAGGATTAAAATGAATGATTACAGGAAACTACCATCCTAAATTGTACATTGTCTAGTGATAGATTTAGATACATAATGAGTTTGTTATCATAGAGTTAGGGAACCTAGTCTAATTCTGATTTGGGAGGGATTCAGAGGGGAGTGGGAAGAGAAGGCTTTAGAGCCTCTGAGCTCTAGAAGTGTAGGATCTATGTATTATTCAACTATGGATTATTCACACCTAAGCGATGTCAGAAACCCAGCAAATTTTCCATCATTTTTCCTTAATACAGAGAGTGATATTTAAGTTAGCCTTGAAAAATATGCAGAACATTACCAGTTAGGCAAGAGGGAAATGTGTTTCAAGTAAAGGTATGAGATACGTGCAAGGTGTGGATTTTTACAGGCCTGTAGGGCTGTACCTGTGAGGGAGAGATGATGTGGCTGGAAAAACTTGAACAGAATTAACTTGTGAAAGGCTCTGTTTGACATATGAAAGATGTGATAGTTTTCTTCTTTGGTTATTGAAAAGCCATTGGGTTACCTTCAGCAGATGAAATTTGGTATCAAAGAACACTATTGTAAAAGAGAAGAGGAGATGCCTTGGTAACCACTCAACAGCCTGGGGGCAAGAAAAGTAGTAGATCATTGCAACTTTCTCAAGAGAATTGGAAGTCCTGATAAGATATAAATATCTTTGACTATGTATGGAAGTATAAGCTTTTTTTAAATTTTTTTAATGTTTATTTATTTTTGACAGAGAGAGAGAGACAGAGCATGAGTGGGGGAGGGGCAGAGAGAAAGGGAGACAAAGAATCCAAAGCAGGCTCCAGGCTCTGAGCTGTCAGCACACAGCCCGACAGGGGGCTCGAACTCACAGACCGTGAGATCATGACCTGAGCCGAAGTCAGACGCTCAACAGACTGAGCAACCCAGGCACCCCTGGAAGTATAAGTTTTATACTTTGCAAAATAATGTAATTTTATTTAAATCATTTGATACATTTTATTCTAATAATGAAAGATACACGGAAGTCATTGGACACCCGAAAATCTTAGTAGACAAAAACCCTCTTTGTGGATGTCCATTTATTTATATTTTAGAATTCATCATTAAGAGAGTGAACTCTAATTTCAGAAATTGACACTGTCATGTCAAGAAAATTGTCATGTCCTACCATTAAAACACATAAGCTGATAATAAGTATTAAAGGGAATGTATATTTCATTCAGAAGTAATGTATTATTCTAAATTCTGAAAACATTTTTCCTATTTTCTGTAATATCAGAAAAAGGTCTTATAATAGAGGATCTCTATTTCTAGCAGTGTATTTAAAAGAAGATAGGAATTTCATTGACTTGAGTATAGAATTACAAAGTTTTGAATGCACATATTTTTAATCAGAATTTATTATTACTTTTTTTTTCTTATAGTCTAGCATTAATTTAAACACATTTCCTTGGGAAGAAGAAAATACACAAAGTAAAAGATGAAGCATAATATTTCAAATATATGTGGGGCACCTGGGTGGCTGTCCATTAAGAGAATGACTCTTGATTTTGACTCAGGTCATGATCTCATGGTTGTGAGATTGAGGCTCGTGTCAGGGTCTGTGCTGTCAGCAAGGGGACTGCTTGGGATTCTCTTTCTTCCTCTCTCTCTGCCCCTCCCCTGTTCATGCTCTCTTTCTTCCTCTCAAAAATAAATAAATACCATGAAAGAAAAATATGTATTTGACACATTTTTAAAATGTTTACCTATATTTGGAAGGGGATACAATAACCACAAAAAAATCCTAACTGTGATAAATATTTTTGAATTAAATTAATCATAAAATATTTATTGAATACCCACAATGTTCCCTAACTTTTCTAGGCACTGGAAATACAGCAGGAAATAAAAGCCCCATTTGAATGGAGATTACTTTCCATGGAGAAAATGAGAAGTCAATGAATGAACAGACCACAACATGTCAGGTAATGATAAGAGCTATGAAAAAATAAACAAAACAGGGTAATGAGATAGGGTAGGTGATCAGAGAAGTCCTTTCTGATAAAGTGACATTTGAGCAGAGACAAACTAAAAATACATGGATATCTGGGAAAAGAGCTTTCTACATGTATGAAGCAACAAGTGCAACAAGTGTGGTTCGAGTGACTGCCATGGTCATTGATCTGCAGGGAAGCCAATATGGAAGAACAGTGTGAGTATAATAGATGGTGATAGAAGTTGAGGTAGGATTTTATACATTACTGCGAGTAAAATAAGATGATGCTGAAAATTTCTGACTAGGGAATTACCATGATTTGGCTTCTACCTTAAAAAACTCAGTCTATGGGACTTCTGGGAAAGATGGAATAGTACAAGGACCCTAATCTAAGCTCAACTCATTCCACAGTTAAAACTATATAACACACATATCAGCGTAAATAACCCAGAAAATGACCCGAAAAGTGGCAAAAAACAAAACAAAAAAGACTCTCTACAGCTAAATGTAGAGAACAGGTCACAACAAAGAGGGAGTCAAATGGACCTGAGGTACTTTACTAGAGGAGGGAGAAGAGAAGAGCCCCACATCAGGCATGGAGGACCCACACAGGGAAGATAAATCTCCATAACATTTGGCTTTGAAAACAAGAGGGGCCTAACAATAGTGGGGCTTAACACCTGGAACATTAAAAATCAACAAGCTTGGCTCTTAGAGAGCCAGGAGGTTAGAGTTCCTGCCGTTAAAGAGAGCACAACAAACAGCCCTACTGAGACACATAATAGAAGCAGCAGTTTGAAAAACACATGGGTTATACAGGAAGGAGACTTACTCATAGTCTCAGAGTGTGTGCTGGAGGGGCAAGGATCTTTGGGAGACTTCTCCAAGAGCGAAAGAGTCAGTAGTCTCCATCTCCCTTCTCTACCCATGAGTCTAGACACATGGACACTTCTGGGAACCAGCTCAGTGCCAACACTCCACCTAGCTTACTGACAGTGCGCATCCCCATGTGCTTCTGTGAACCCACCCCTTCCATCCTGGCTGCTGTGGCAGGAGTTTTGCCAGATAGCTACAGGACCCCCTACTGCAGAAGGGCTGCCTGGACCTTGCTGGCACCATGCACCCTGCTCTCACATTCTCCTGTGAACACACTTTCCAATATATCTTTGGCTAGAGCCCATCCAGGGTGATGGTGCAAGCCTGACAGTGCAAAAGCAGCCCTGACAGTGGCCAGCACCAACTCCAAAGTAACTCCTGCACCAGGAAGAGGTGAAGATACCAACACACATCAGCCCAACTGCAGCCACAGCAGAGAGGTCAGGACAAACATTTGGTTTGACTTTAGGCCCAGGCTACCAGCTAAATCTTTGCAGGGGCAACACAGGGAGAGTGTTGTGCAGTTTAGTGCTACTGTACTTCTGGCAAATGCCTTATCTGACTTAATTGAAGGCTAAGGTGGCTCCAGACTGCCTCTTTAACAAGTCAGAGACCAATTCCTGCCCACAAGAGGCATAGAAAGCCATTTAAGATGCCTGGACTGAAAGCAGATGCAACTCAGCCACAGCAGCACGGTGCACATAACTCACATAGGAGATACCCCTGAAGCTCCAGGTTCTGGTGAACAGGGGACATTTCAGTGCAGGGCACTATAGATATCTTCTTTATAAAGCCACTACTTTCAAGAGCAGGAGAATAGCTGACTTTCTAAAACATAAAAATAGAGAGTTAGACAAAATGAAGTGACTGAGGAATATATCCCAAATAAATAGAACAGAACGAAATCACGGCAAGAGAGCTAAATGAAATGGAAATTAGTAATATGCTTGATAGTCATAAAGACACTCACTGGAGTTAAGAAAAGAATGGAGAACCTCAAGCAGTGATAGAAAACTAAAAAGAACCCATCAGGGATGAAGAACTCAATAACTGAAATAAAAAATACACTAGAGGGAGTAAATAGTAGACTAGAGGAAGCAAAAGAATGGATCAGCAACCTGGAGGACAGAGTAATGGAAAGCAATCAAGCTGAATAGGAGAGAGGAATAAAAAATACAAAATGAAAATAACTAAGATACTCTGTGACATCATCTAATGTAATAACATTTTCATTATAGGAATCCTAGAAGGAGTAGAGGAGAGAAAAGGGGGCAGAAAATTTATTAGAAGAGATAGCTGAAAACTTCCTAAACCTGGGAAAGGAAACAGACATCTCGATCCAAGAGGGATGGAGAACCACCCCCCCACCTTAAAAAATTAACCCAAGGAGGTCTGCAGCAAGACAAAAGAAAACAGTTACATACAATGGAAACCACATAAGGTAATCAGCACATTTTCCAGCAGACACTTTGCAGACCAGAAGGAAGTTACGTGATATAGTAAAGGCACTGAAGGAAAAAAAAAATTGCAACAAAGAATACTCTATCCAGAAGGGCTAACGTGTGGAAGAGAAGGAGTGATAAAAATTTCACAGACATACAAAAGTTAAAGGACTTCATGACCACTAAATCAGTCTTACAAGAAATGTTAAAGATTTTTTGAGTGGAAAGGCAAGACCAGAAGTAGGAGTAAGAAAAGGAGGAAGCACAAAATCAGTAAAATTAAGTATATCTATAAAAACAGTTAAGAGGTTCACAAAATAAAAGGATTTAGATTATGACACCATACACAAAAAAACATGTGGGGGAAGAATAAAATTTGGGATTAAATTTAAGTAACTATTAACTTAATATAGACTATTATATTCATAAGAGGTTAGATATGTAGATTTGCAAAAAAATAAACAGAAATGAATTTAAATGTATGACCAAAGAAAGCCAACAAATCATGAGAGAAGAGAAAAAGAAAATAACCATCAAACAAAAACAAAATGGCAATAAGAATGTACCTGTCAATAATTACTTTGAATGCAAATGGACTAAATGCTCCAATCCAAAGACATAGGGTAATCGAATGGATAAAAAAGCAACATTCATCTATATGCTGTTCCCAAGAAACTTATGTCAAATGGAAAGACACATGCAGGTTGAAGTTAAGGGATGGAAAATCATTTATCATGCAAATGGAAGCGAAAAGAAAGGTGGGGTACCACTACGTGTATCAGAAAAAAAAAACTTTAAAACAAAGACTGTAACAAGACACAAAAGGACACTATATAATCATAAAGGGAACAATTCAGTCAGAAGATATAATTATTGTATGGAAACAGTGACTTTGAAAGACATATTGGACCAGATGCATCTAACACATATATTCAGAATATTCCATCCTAAAACAGCAGAATATGCATTTCTTTCAAATGCACATGCAGCATTCTCCAAAATAGATCACATTTCAGGACAAAAAATAAGCTTCAATAAGTTAAAAAAGATTGCAGTCATACTATAGATGTTTTCTGACCACAAAGCTATGCAACTAGAAATGAACCAAAATTTAAAAATCTGGAAAGAGCACAAATACATGGAGGTTAAATGCCATGGTACTAAACAATGAATGGCTCAGCCAAATAATCCAAAAGGAACTAAAAACTACCTAGAAGCAAAGGAAAATGAAAACACAAGTATCTAAAATCATTGGGATGCAGCAAAAACTGTTCTAGAGGGAAGTTATAGCAATACAGGCCTACCTCAAGGAGCAAGAAAAATTTCAAACAACCTAACCTTACACCTAAAGGAGCTAGAAAAAGAACAAACAAAACCCAAGTCAGTAGAAGGAAGGAAATAATAAAGATTAGAGTAGAAGTAAATGAAACAGAAACTTAAAAAAACCAATAGAACAAATCAATGAAACTATGACTTGGTTCTTTGAAGGGATTAACAAAATTGATAAACATTTAGCCAGACTCATAGAGGGAGGGAGGTAGGGAGAGAGAGAGAGAAGTCAAATAAACAAAATTAGAAAAGAAAAATGATAGATAACAATTGACACCACAAAAATACATAGGTCATTAGAGATTATGATGTTATATGGCAATGAATTGGACAACCTAGAAGAAATGGATAATTCCTAGAAACATATAACCTCCCAAAACTGAATTTGAAAGAGGTAGGAAATTTCAACAGATCAATTACTGGCAATGAAATTGAATCATTGGTCAAAACATTCCCAACAAACGAAAGTCCCAGACCAGATGGCTTAGAAGGTGAATTCTACCAAACATTTGAGTTATTACCTATTCTCAAACTACTCCAAAAAATAGAAGAGGAGAGAAAGCTTCCAAATTCATCCTATGAGGCTAACTTTGCTCTGAAAGCAAAATCAGATAAAGATACTATCAAAAAAAGATAACTATTGACCTATATCTTTGATGAACATAAGTGCAAATACCCTCAACAAAATATTAGCAAACCAAATCCAACTATATATGAAAAAAATTATCTACCATGATCAAGTGGGATTTATTCCAGGGATCCAAGAGTGTTTCAATATTTGCAGATCAAACAATGGGTTACATCACATCAACAAGAGAAAGAATAAAAATCATATGGATTATTTCAATAGGTTCGGAAAAAGCATATGACAAAGTACAAATTCCATTCATTATTAAAAAAAAAAAAAACCTCAAAAAAGTAAATTTAGAGGGAGCATACCTCAACATAACACAAGCCATGTATGAAAAACTCACAGCTAGCATCATATTCGATGGTGAAAAACAGGTAACTTTTCCACTCAGATCAGGAGCAAGACAAGGATGTCCACTCTTACCCTCTTATTCAACATAGTACTAGAAGACCTTGCCAGCAATCAGACAATAAAAATAAAACAGGCATCCAAATCGGTAGGGAAGAAGTAAAATTTTAATTTTTTTTTAGATGACATGATACTATATAAAGAAAACCCTAAATATTCCACAAAAAGAATATTAGAACTAAAAAATGAATTCAGTAAGTTTGCAGGATAAAAATCAATATACAGAAATCTGTTGCATTTCCATACACTAATAATGACATAGCTGAAAGTCAAATTAAGAAAACAATTTCATTTACAATTGCACCAAAAATAATAAAATACTTAGTAATATATTTAACCAAGGAGGTTAAAGACTTATACTCTGAAAACTATAAAACATGGATGATAGAAATCAAAAATAACAAATGGAAAGATATTCCATGATCATGGATTGGAAAAACAAATATTTTTAAAATGCCTGTATGGCCCAAGGCAATCTACAGATCAATGCAACCCCTATCAAAATACCTATAGCATTTTATACAGAATCAGAACAAATAATCTTAAAATTTGTTATGGAACCACAAAAACCCTGAGTAGACAAAGCGAATTTGAACAAGAA
Source organism: Panthera uncia (assembly GCF_023721935.1). Lineage (NCBI taxonomy): Eukaryota > Metazoa > Chordata > Mammalia > Carnivora > Felidae > Panthera > Panthera uncia. The sequence goes on along the minus strand of NW_026057576.1, from coordinate 62,202,348 downwards.
CAAAACTGGAGGTATCACAGTCCCAGATATCAAAAGATACTTACAAAGCTGCAGTAATCATAACAGTATGGTAATTAGAACAAAAATAGACCAACAGAATAGAGAGTCCAGAAATAAATCCACGATTATATGGTCAATTCATCTCTTAGAAAGAAGGCAAGAAAATGCAACAGGAAAAAGATAGACTCTTCACACGGTACTGGAAACACTGAATAGATATTTGCAAAAGAATGAAATTGGACCACTTTTTCATAGCATACATAAAATCAAAATGGATTGCATACATAAAAATAAAATCAAAATGGATTGAATACCTAAATGTGAGACACAAAAACATAAAAATCCTTCGAAGAGAGCACAGGCAGTAATTTCTCTGACATCAGCCACTGAAACATTTTTCTAGATATGTCTCTTGAGGCAAGAGAAACAAAAGCAAAAATAAACTATTGGGACCACATCAAAATAAAAATTTCTGCACAGTGAAAGAAACAATCAACAGATCTGAAAGACAACCTACTGAATGGGAGAAGATAGTTGCAAATGACATATCTGACAAAGGGTTATTACCCAAAATATAGAATTTATATAACTCAGGAATTTATATAACTCAACATCATATAAAACAAATAGTCCAATTAAACAATAGGCAGAAGACATGAACAGACATTTCTCCAAAGAAGACATAAAGATGGCCAACAGACACATGAAAAGATGCTCAACATCACTAATCATTAGGGAATTAGGAATCAATAGCACAATGAAATATCACATCACACCTGTCAAAATGTCTTAAGTCAAAAACAAAAGACAGGTTATGATCTCATGGTTTCTGAAGTTGAGCCCCACATTGGGCTCCATACTGATGACATGGAGCCTGCTTGGGATTCTTGCTCTCCCCTCTCTCTGCCCCTCTCCCACTCATGCACATGCTTGCTGACTCTCTCTCTTTCTCTCTCTCTCAATTGCTCAAAATACATACAGAAAAAAATAAAAAACCACAAGAAACAATAGGTGTTGGTGAAGATGTGTAGAAAAAGAACACTTTGCACTTTTGGTGGGAATGCAAACTGGTGCAGCCACCGTTTCTGAGGTTCCTCAAAAAATTACAAATAGAATTACCATATGATTTAGTAATTTCAGTACTGAGTATTTACCCAAAGAATATAAAAACGCTAATGTAAAAAGATATATACCCCCCTATGTTTATTGCAGCATTACTTACAATAGCCAAATTATGGAAGTGGCCCAAGTATCCTTTGATAGATGAATGGATAGAAATGTGGTATCTATATATCTATCTATACACATATAAATATATATACATTGTGTGTTTATATATATACACATTCACACACACACACACACACACACAATGGAATAACAGTCATAAAAAAGAATGAAATCTTGTCATTTGCAAAAACATGGATGGGTATAATGCTAAGTGAAGTAAGTCAGTCAAAGAAAGATAAATACCATATGATTTCACTCACATGTGGAATTTAAGAAACAAAACAAAGAATATAGAGAAAACCTAAAACAGACTCTTAACTATGGGGAATATACTGATGGTTACCAGAGATAATTTGGGTGGGGGGATGGGTAAAATAGGTGAATGGGATTAAGAATACATTTATCATGACAAGCGCTGAGTAATGTACAGAATTGTTGGATTACTCTATTGTGCACCTAAAATTAATATTACTTTGTATATTAATTATACTGGAATTAATATTCTTAAAACATTACCAAAAAATCACTCTAGCACTTGTGGGACTATACTTAAGTAGTGTCAAAGAAGGTTGCAAACACAGAATGGGAGGCTATTGCAGTGGTCCAGCTGAGAAATGACGGTGACTCAATGTACGATGGAGGTTTTAAAAACTATCTAGAAATGTATGTATCTTTAAAATTGAACTTATAAGATTTTCTGAGTGATTAATTCAGGGTGTTAGAAGAAAAAAAGATAGGAGTTTATTGTTTGAACATGAACGTCTGGAAGAATACTATTGTTTGCATTAGGAAATTAGGACAGGGGCGGATTTGGCAGCAATGGTAGAGAGGGGAGGAGTCAAATTTGATTTGCCTGTTATCAAAATGGAGATGTCACGGAAGCAAACATATACATAAATTCGGATTTCAAAAGAGAGGCTGAAGGTGGAAATACTTAGGAGTAGTACAAAATATAGGAGGTGTTTGTGGATATGGGATTTGATGACATCTACAGAAAGAGTGCAGATGGAAAGGTCAAGACGGTTGACTAAGCACTAGGAAACTACCATTTAGAGGTATCTCTGAATAATTAACTTTTCAGAGCAACTGGATGTGAAAAAAGTCTTTTCAAATATAAATCAGAACCTAAGAGTAGATTTTATTTTCTGAGATGGGCAACACGGGGAATGCCACAAAGCCAAGTGGTGAGTCTGAAGTCCACCCCGGCCAAGCTGTAAGGAAGCACCTCAAATTTCTACCAGGTGGGGTCAAACAAGGCTGAATAGAGAGATGAGTTTTTATCCCTGCCAGACTGTAATGAAGCCCTACCCTGTTGTGTCCCTGGGGCTCATAGGAAGATCCTAGACTTCCACAGTCTCCTGGCAGTAATGAGCCACCCCTCCACCTCCCCACTAGGGCTGTGCCAAAAAAAAGGCTTGTGGAGAGCGAGGACTAGCACCACCACTCCTGTGGTACTGCTGTGGTACTGGGGACACCATTACTTTCCTGAAGTCAGTGGAGGCCTAGCAGGGACTAGAACTCCAAACCCCACCAAAAGTAATGAGGAGTACCTTTTCCGTGAGTGTCAACAAGTATGCAACCCAGACTTTTACCCACACCTAGCAGTGATTAGACGGTACTCTGCCCTGAAAGGGTGGTGGTGGTGAAAACAGAATGTTGATTTAAGATCTAGAGTCTCCCAACACACAATACCTAAGGTGGCTGGGTTTCTGCTGAAAAGCACTGATGAAATCAAGAACCAGGAAATGTAGGGTGCCTGGGTGACTCAGTTGGATGAGCAGCTGACTTTGGCTTAGGTCATGATCTCACGGTTCATGGGTTCCATCTCATGGTTTGTCGGGCTCTGTGCTGACAGCTCAGAGCCTGGAGCCTGCTTCAGATTCTGTGTCTCCCTCACTCTCTTCCCCTCTTCCACTTATACTCTGTGTGTCTCTCTCAATAATAAACATTAAGAAAAATTAAGAAACTGGGGTGCCTGGGTGGCTCAGTTGGTTGAGCCTCCAACTTCAGGTCATGATGTCACGGTCTATGGGTTTGAGCCCCGCGTCAGGCTCTGTGCTGACAGCTCAGAGCCTGGAGCCTATTTTGGATTCTGTGTCTCCCTCTCTCTCTGCTCTTCCCCTGCTCGCAATGTCTCTCTCTCCCTCAAAAATAATCAAACATAAAAAAAAAATTTTAACTAAGAAAAAAGATTCAGGAAGATGTTAAACCTAATATTAATAATAATAATAAAGACAATCAATAGATGCCAGTACCAAGATAACAAAGATGTTATAATTATCTTGCAAAGGTTTTAGGGCAACCATCATAAAAATTCCTCAAGCAGCATTTAAGAACCTGCTTGAGGTAGATAAAAAAAATTACTTTCCACAAAAAAATAGAAGATACATAGAAAGTCAGCTAAAATGTAAGATGGGATAATACAGTGTGCAGAGAAGTTATTTTAAATGGAAATAATATGAACAAAGTTATGGATATGAGACTGTTTAAGGTAAAGTTTGGGGGTAAGAGTGACCTAGTAGGCGAATCAAGTCTGAGTGCAAGAAAAGGCAGAAAAGAGTGAAATAGCAGTAGAAGCTATTCTTTAACTGAGTAAGCAATTGATGAGAACTTTTAATGATGATCAATATGTACAAGTCTTGCACTAGGGTCTGAAAGCACAAAGGAATTTAAGCTATGCTTCTGCCTTTAAGGAAATTAAAATCTGGTTAATGAGACATGACACACATACAAATGCATTTTAAGGAAAAAAAGTCTACTTGATTATTTGGGTGTGAATATGTAGATAACAGAGTATAGTTTAATTCAACGTATTTAAACTAGGTCTTCTGAAATATTTTTTGATATATGACATTGGGGGTTTTCATTTAAATAATAGTCTATAAAATAATGTAAGCATATTCTGTGCCATCTCGATGCCGGCCTCCTATCTAGAAACTACAAGATCATTCCATTTGTGTGTGTTTATCATCCATTGTATGGTAATCAGGTAATACTGCTTTAATTTTAGTGAACTAATGAGAAAAGAACCCAGGTGGACTTAAGGAGTAAATGATGCTTTTGAAACCAGTGAAGGTAAATGACATTGCAGTGCATGAAGGCATGAATGTTTTAGAATATTTTGAATGAAGAAAAATGTTGGGAGGATTACATCATCTCACGTTGCAGGTGTTATTTATAGTCCTGCCATCATAGTGTGTTCCATGAGATGATGCAATCCTCCAGCACTTTTAGGCTTGCCAGTGTACAAAACGTAGCAATTAATACAATGCTTTTAATCGGTGGGGATTTATTTTCATTTATTGCAATCATTTGAGTTAATTTCATAATTTTGTTAGTGTTAGTTGTTGATTTGATTTTATATTTATGTAAGATCTGTAAGAAGGATTTTGTACATAGGCTTATGTTTGTACTTATTTATATTATAATGAAAATTATTTAGGTCAACTTTGGTGATCTAGAGGATATTTTTTCCCTGAAAATGGATCCACACAATCTTGAAGTTGGAGAAATACTGATTTAAGTTTTTCAGCAGAGGACTTGCCTAATTCCATCAGAGGTTTGGGAGCATAGAGTAGATGGATTGCGGCCGGGAGAGGGTGGACCAGGCAGGCGTGTTAGATCATCAGTGCAATCAGGGTTCCGGTGATGAGAATATGAATTATGAGTGGCAGTGGGAAGACAGTGGAAAGGGAGTTGAAGGACTCCCAGTGGCCAGCTTGGAGAACTGGTAAATAACAGAAATAAAGGAGTGGCTGGGTGAAATTGATCATGGGGGAATATATATATATGTATATATATATATATATGTATATATATATATATATATACATATATATATATATATCTCAAGCAAGGGAAGCCATAAAGTGCATAGAAAATGGTTCAAAAATGGAAGGACTGAGTTAAATAAGAACAAAAAAAAATTGCAAAGGAGCACTGTATATACTAGAGGGCAAAAATGACACAAATGAAATCCGAACAATATATAACAGCCACCAGAGAAAAGTGAATTAATGATCCTTGAAAAATTAGGCTCATAAAGTGTGGAGTAAAGTAGATGAAAATTATAAATTTTCTTAAAGTAAAGCCATTCATCATTATGGACTCCTAGGTTGGTTTTAAAATCTACAGGGTATCAATAATCATGAAAACATGCAAAACCTACAATTCATTTTTTGTGTTGTAGATGAACAGTTCTATCTGTACTTGTAACTCTACATATGAGAAAATTGCAATTATGTTACATAACAGAAGAGAAACAGGATTTCACTATTTATATTTGGCTAATATATTGTATTTACTTTCATTCATCCAGACTGTAGGTTTTCACGTTTTCTAGGGAGATGAATGGCCTGTGTTTATAAATTGTGGACCCAAATTGTGGCTATTTCTATACATATACTTAAGAACATATCTAGGCAGAGGCATAATTTTGAGCAAAAAGACACAAACAGAAAACTAAATAATAAATGTTTGCATAAAATTTTAAACAGACAAATCTAATCTATAGTCATATAAGTGAGCAGGGTGTTTACCTCTGAGTGGGCGCTGACTGGCTGGAGTGTGGAAAATGTTCTCTCTTGTGACCAGGGGTTGGTAACGATTCACTGAGATGTACACATAAGAATTTTCATTTTGTAAGGGCGCCTGGGTGGCTCAGTCGGTTGAGCATCTGACTTCGGCTCAGGTCATGATCTCACAGCTTGTGAGCCCGAGCCCCACGTCAGGCTCTGTGCTGACAGCTCAGAGCCTGTAGCCTGCTTCCAATTCTGTGTCTCCCTCTCTCTCTGTCCCTAACCCACTCGCATTCTGTCTCTGTCTCTCTCAAAAATACATAAACATTAAAAAAAAAAGAATTTTCACTTTATATATTTTACCATGTGTGTGTTTTACTTCATTAGAAAATTAAAAACAAAGATTAAAGAGTAAATCTTTGTGCCAGTGTAGCAAATAAAGACTAGAAGAATTCAGTCCTTCTTCCCTTTATGTGCAAAAAAAAAAAAAAAAAAAAAACACACAAAAAAACCCTGGTGATTGAAATGTGCCTTGAAGTTATCATTCCATCCGCAATATCCAATGCAAATTCCAAAAGAAATTGTAAGGAACTAATTTTCCATTCAAACAGAAGGGAAGATTTTTCTGGTTTTATATAGTGCACAGAAGACCAAAGTGTCACCCTCCCCCATCTTTCCGACATAGCCAATTCTCTGCCTTACGCCAAGCACCTTGACTTAATCATCTGATCAAGAACTAAGTGCTCAGCACCCACAATAGATATGCCCAGACTAGAGTAGGGGTATTTCGTTACATTATTCACACACCTTCGGGGAGAGTGCTGGGCTGGCTCTTCTTCCACATAGCAGAGAGCATAGCAACTAGAAGCATTGCAGTGGTTCGGAGTCAAGGGGATTAGAGAAAATAGAGCCCCAGTGCTATTTAAAACTAAATAATCATATCCTCATCAATGCCCTAATGAATGTATAAAGAAATTAAACTAGTCAATTGAATTAATTGCAGGAGGCAACCTTCTGGCAAAAGCAAATGAATTGATTCAACTAATTTGTGCCCTCTCTCTGTTTTTACTTAAGATAGAAACTTTGATTAAAAAGGATATCTGTATCTGGTATTCCCACCTGAATGGATAAAAAAGAATCTGAATAATATGTCTTATTCACAATCTGATAACAGGTAATTGCTTGGGATATTAAGTTCCTGCTTATAGCTTATTTAGAAGAACACAAGACTTTGATATATTTTATTTCGGCTAATCTCTGAAACACTGTTGACTTTTAACAGTCTTTTTTCCCCCAACAGACAATAAGGAGCTCATGAAGAATATTGCTAATTGATACTACAGCATATTTTAAGTCTATCTAGAAGGTCATTGTTAGTATTTAGCTTCACTCTGGAGAAAATCAGTTGAGGAATATAAGGACTCATTTTGGACTTTATATCTCATCTAAGCACTCACTGTTTAATTTTCATGAAAGATCTATCTGCAGTGATAGTGTGGGTAGATGGGATTAGGTTGAAGATGGAGCCAGCATTTGTAATTTGGGTCTTAATTTTACCTGAAGAGGTGGAAAAAAGCAAAGGTAATAAAGCAAACCCAGCATTGATGCAGGTGGACTTACGAAAAGCAGATGGAAAGGACTCTAGAGGTCCTAGATATCAGGGGTGGAAACTGTGGCGTGCAGGACAAATTCAGTCTGCCACCTCTTGGAAGGCCCATGAGCTAAGAATGACTTTTACAGATGAATATGTGCAATTGGTTTTGTGAAAAGGAACATTAACTTGGAACTCCAATGCACCAAAATAGTATCCTTCCTAAAGAAGATTCCATTCTTTACATTATTAGATATATACAACAATAACAAATGTTATTATGATTATCTTAAATTATGTCAAGAAAAATGTTTTCTTTTTATATAAATGTGTACATAATATTCTTGATTTTTCTTCTTGTTCCTATAGCCTAAAATACAGTAGTCCCCCCTTATCCATGGTCAACTGAGGTCCAGAAGGTCAATAACCTAATGTTCAGTCACAATTTCTCAGTTGTTCATTTCATCTCATCACGTAGGCATTTTATCATCTCACATCATCACAAGAAGAAGGGTGAGTAAAATAAGATATTTCAAGAGAGTGATACCACACTCACATAACTTATTACACTAGATTGTTGTAATTGTTCTGTTTTATTATTAGTTATTATTATTAATTTTTAGTGTGCCTGATTTATAAAGTAGACTTTATAGGAAAAAAAAAAACATATATAGGGTTTGGTACTATCCATGGTTTCAGGCATCCACTAGAAGTCTTAGAATATATCCCCCATGGATGAGGGGAAGAAGCTACCTTATTACTTTCTGGCCCTGTAAAGAAAATATTTGCTGATCCCTGAAGTACAGTGGTGGTTCTGAAACTTTATCATGAATCAGAATCACCTGGAGGACTTATTAAATCACAAATATCTTGGTCACATTCCCAGAATGATCCTATATGTCTGGTATGGAGCCTAGAATTTGCATTTGTAAGTTTCCAAGTGGTGCTAATGCTGCTGGCTCTTGGGTCACTTATTGAGAACCACGGGACTAGATCAATCTCTACACTGCAGGAAACTGAGGTCCAAGAAATTATGTCACCTTGACCATATCACAGCCATAAAGTGGTAGAACCTTAGTTTAAATACAGCTTTTGGCTTCAGGCTTAGAATTCTTTTCAGCAGAACAAAAATTTTACTGGCCTGATGAATTACATACAGACTTGTAATGAATTAAGAGAAGAAATTCAAACTGAAATCCATTTGTCTTTAGAATGATGTCTCAAGGGTGCAAACCCTATCACTTTGTAGGCCTAATGACTTCTGAAAGCTGTTTTCCAGGCTACATTAAGCAATCATTAGATCAGTTCTTAAATTCATCAGCCTGTATGCAACATGTGTGGCCCAGAATCAATATGAAGATCATGGTGAAAATACCTATGCAGTGAGTCCTACATGGTAAGTTATAAATCTAATGAGATGGTTCCACATGATGTCCACAAAATCACCAACTTGCATACTGCTTCTCTTTCTCAGAGTGTCCTTTTTCATCTTCCAAATAAACTCTCTGAAGAAATCTAAAAATTAAAAACAAATCTTTGAAAAATCTAAATAAGGAGCTCGTTAATTCTGCCAGAATGACAAAGCTGTTTTTACAATTATTTTCCACAAAGTGTATGGCCTTGGTCTTGACATGCCAAATTCAAATTACCTATTACTTTTGCTTGGAGATGGAAGAGTGAATTACTTCATCTATGATAATAACATAAATTTAAACCTCTAATCCTTTTCACATAAAATTAATTAATTTATTCCCATTGTAATTTCTGGTTTATTAATCCTTAGAGGTAAAGGGGAAATCATTACTTAATATTATTCAAAGGAGAAAATGAATGGTATCCATATAATGAGTATAATGACCCTGAACATAGATATAAACACAGGTGATGTCAACCCATCTCAAGAGCAAATGGTTGTTAACGAATGCCCATCCTATGTTTAGAGCAGTTGCCATTCATAATGTTATACCCATGATAATAATTCTGTATTTTCCCCACACATTACTATGTGCCTGACAATATTCTCAGAACTTTAAGTTTTTAATTTTTCCAACAACTCCATGAAATAAGTATAATTACTATTTGCATGGTCTCCATTAGAAATGAAAAAAAAAAAAGAAATTGGGCTAATATTACTCTAGAGTGGTGGTTCTCAATGGGTGGGGGTTAACATTTTGTCCCTAAGATATATCTGTTAATGTCTATAGATATTTTACATTGCAACAACTATGAGAGGGGGAGTACAAAAGGGGAATCTGATGGGTAGAGGCCAGGGAGGCTGATAAACATCCTACAATACAAAAGACAGACCCATCACAACAATTACTTGTCCCAAGATATCAATACTTAGATTGAGAAGTTCTATCCTACAGGCTTTCCTTTTCACTTCTACAATGTACATTAGAAGGACCAAGACTCTTCTCAGTGCAGAAAGTTATTTTACATATAAATCAATAGCTGTTAATTACCTTCTTAGTATCTCTTTTTAGCTATAGAATTTTTCCTGTTTTTGTTAGACTGCACCACTCCAAGTTTTCTTATCTATAAATTAAAGTTCACTTTTAATTCCAAATTTTGTAACTGGGGAAACTAAGAACAAAATAACACTTTATGACTTTGGAAGGTAAACTTCTAGCATTCCTTTGAGTTTCATTTTATTTTTTTCCAAATTGTATTTAAATTCTAGTTAGTTAACAGATAGTGTAATATTGGTTTCAGGAGTATTTAGTGATTCATCACTTACGTAAAACACTGAGTACTCATCCTAACAAGTGCCTTCCTTAATACCCATCATCCGTTTAGCCTCTCCCCAACCAACTTCCCTCCATCAGTCATTTGTTCTCTATGGTTAAGAGTCTCTCATGGTTTGCTTCCCTGTCTCTCTCTTTTCCTTTCCTCTGTTCCTTTCCATATGTTCATGTTTTGTTTCCTAAATTACATATACAAGTGAAATCATATAGTATTTGTCTTTCAATGACTGACTTATTTTGCTTAACATAATGCACTCTAGCTCCATCCACATCAATATAAATGGCAAGATTTCATTCTTTTTGATGGCTGAATAATATTCCAGTGTGTGTATGTGTGTTTGTGTGTGTGTTGTCCCCTACTAATACTATATTACTATCAATGAGTTTCTTTGTCACTGACTTATATTTTGGGGTATTTTCACATTGGAGGGGCAT
>NW_026057576.1:62136035-62191818 GCF_023721935.1 Panthera uncia | reverse complement strand
TGAAATGAAAATGATAGAATTTACTAATACACAATAAGCTTGACATAAAACTATTCAGAAAGATAAAGCAAAAGAAAATGCATTTGTCTATAGAGTATTATCATAGGTTGGAGAACTAGTCCATTTTCACATAGTCTAGAAACTTATTGACAGAAAACATTTTTTTTTTTTCTGAAGAAAAATTTTAGGAGTTAGCATTCATAGGTCCCTTCCTTTTAATACTTCTTACCTTGCGCAGGAGAAAACTTAAAACTTTTCTAAATGTTATTTGGAAATTGAAGAGATCATTACAAGGATGTTCATTCAAATCCCCATTAAGATTATTCTAGCTCAGCCTATCTTTTGTGTTTGTGGATAAAACTGAAAAAAAAAAATTCAGTCCAGCTTTAATACTTGTGGCAATTATAAAGCTGCATAGCTCAGTGAACTACACTTTGGCTGGGAAAGAAATAATCTGGCTCAGACACTTCTACTATAAAACTCCCATTGATTTTAGTGCACAGAGAATCTGGCCCTCTATTTTTTTCTCCAATACTCTTTCACTCATTATATAGCCAGAAAAGCTGAATTTCCTGAATGTGTTTCTCTCTTTTTTGAAGTGTACAAACTAGTAGTCTTTGAGTGGTAGATGTCATTCAGCATAATTACATATTACTATACTCTCTACCCATGCACATCCTGCATTTCATCAAACTAAAACTATAGCAAATGTTAATTGAAAGATTCTATTAGAAACCATGTAAATCAGTCATTGGGAGCTTATATATATAGATATATATCTATATATTTATATATCTATATCTATATCTATATATATATACTTTAAAATATAGTTTATAATAATTTATATATACTTTATATATAATAGTTTATAATATAGTTGAATAAGGCATATATATATATATTATATAAAGCATTAAAAGTATTAAAACTTTCATCAGAATCAACCAATAACTTTGTGTCTGGAGTACTGCACGTCACAGTTACACTGAAATGAAGTCATTACTAAATTCCATCAAAACCGAACAGAATTAGTGTCAGTAAAATGCTGACTTTATATATATTGTGAAACATGAAATAGCATGCATTGTTTTCTCAAAAAATAGAAGTGTCTTACATATATAAGAGCAATTTGGTAGATATTAATATGATGTGGTTTACAAAACTTCCACCTAGATGAGCAATATCTAGCAACGATGTAAGACATTATATAATATATGATAAATGGCCTGATAGTACTTAATTACTCAATATCTAAATATCTTAATATCTAAAATACTTAATATCTAAAATACATCTTTTAGGGCATTAAGCAAACTCTCCCTTTTGTTTAGATTTTATTATTCCAGTGCAAAGAAGCTGTGCTGTTGTTTGGGATTTCATGGTGATACTTAATAATCTAATGGACACACTGAAATCTCTTAGTATATAAGTGCAGTTCCAGAGTGTATTAGTGTATCCTTCCCGGGCAGGAACCTTCAAAATGTGTCTGAACCAGTGCCGACAATCAATGATGTAAGTGTCTTAAAAGCTGCCTTTTTTTCCCCTTTTAATTCTGAAAGGTGAATAAAGAACTGGAATTTTAAAGTAAAGAAAGAAAGTGATACTCTTCTGACAAAGTAATATTCAGAATTTCATGAGATCTAGAGAGATGAACAAGAGATTCCTGTAACTCTCACTCATTCATCCATTCACTAAATCATCCAGCAAACATTTAAATGCCTACTCCAAAGAGTAGGAAAAAATGTTCGAGGTGCTGAAAATAGTATCACATTTGTAAATGTAATGGTCTGGAAAAAGGGTATTTCTGTCAAAAAAATAAAGACAGAAATACTCTCTTTAAATTAGAATGTGCTCCCAAATCAGCTCTTTATGATTTAAATAAAAATACTTGACTAATTTTAATGTTTTCAGGGTTCCAAAGAATTACTTACAATAAAATGACAGATGCCAATTCCTTTAGCTTTTCAGTTCAGAATAATCCTTGTCTTGTATTGTTATCATTTTAATAATAATGGGGTACATCAAACCAGTTTAAGGGCTAAGTTCACAGTCCATGATTTAAATTCAAGGAGAAACTGGCAAAATGTCATTTTCCATTTACCCCTTTTAGAACTGTTTTTTGTGGTCTTATGAGGTAGTTCAGTAAGCATATCATATTAAATCTCTTCAACAAGAAGAACTCTTTATTACATATTCATACAATTCACAGACTAGTTCAATAAAATTGAAGTTACTAAATATATATACATATATATTAATTGTGGACTCTAATTTGCAATCAAAGTGACTCTGTTATGTATCATATCACTAGCTTATTTTATGGTTGAACTACAAGCTTTCAAAAAAAGGATTTATAACAGAAATGCTTACAACCTCTTAACTATGGCACTGTGAGTGGCAATATAATAATACATTGTAGCAGTAAACACCCAATCAATAGTAACTCATTAAAGTCAGAAGCATCAATTTAATCAAGAGAATCTACATGTTTTCAGTGGTCAGTGGAAGGTCTTGTCCATCAATGTCTAGTTCAATTCTTAAATTGCATCTGACAAGTTGCAATAGGTTCTGTTAAGAGACTTGTGTGCAAGCTAATGTGAAGGCCATTTGTCATTTTAATATATGATCAATATAATCCATAACCAGTGTTAAGACTCATTTACTGAAGGAGAAAGGAGGAGGTCAGTGTATACACCACAGTGACCTGCATATTATTTCCCACAGCTCCCTTTAAAACAGAAGTGACTTCTCTATCTCTTTTAACACAAAACTAAATATAAAACCACTCATAGTTTGAAGCAAACTATTATGCATTTGTCTTTAATTCCTACTTTTTTCTTATGAAAAAAAAAACTTTTAATGTTTATTTATTTCTGAAAGAGAGAAAGACGGGGCAGAGAGAGAGGGAGACGGAGAATCCGAAGCAGGCTCCAGGCTCTGAGCTGTCAGCCCAGAGCCCATGTCGGGGCTCAAACTCATGAAACGTGAGATAATGACTTGAGCTGAAGTTGGACACTTAACTGACTGAGCCGCCCAGGTGTCCCTACTTTTTTTTTTTTTAATTTCTCTTTTCTCTGGCTGAAAGGTATAATCCAAGAGAATACCACTGGGATTAAGCAAATGCAATGCTTTAAGTTCTCTAATACTATTGGCTTATCCACAAAACAGGGAAATTATAATTTGCCTCTTACAGATAGAGTACAAATAACTCTATTAGGCCAGATTACCAAAATACTAAAAATGGATGTGCTACTGATGAACATTCATATATATGTCACTGACTCAAGGAGCCAAATCCTATTATTTGTGAGATGTTTGAGATATCATATTAACAAAGTTATGAGATAAGTATTTTTGTTTAAATGGAATGTTACCTTCATCAAGATATCTAGCATTCTCTTAAAATCTACTGTTAGAGTAATTATTGAGTCATCCATATTGAGTAATTAAGCAATATTGTATTACTCTCAGAATAAGTTCAAAATGTGACTTGCCTCTTTGACAGACAATTTGGGTATTTAAACTAGCTCACATAAACAGAAGGCAGATGGAGAAACCTATGAATTTCTCTGCCTTTAGAGGTGACTGCAAATGGACTACTGGGAAGATGCATCATGTAAATGATTATTTGGTGGGAGAATTACTTAGAAGAAAATCCAACTAAAAATTAAATGTAGGTGGTGATAAAAATATTGTTCTCTAAGTTTATAAAAACTTTGCATTTATTACTTGAAACTCTGACATGAAATTGTGAGCAAAATATTTATTTCAAAGTTAGTTGGTTTTACAGAAAATCCAAATACAGATAGCACTAAATATTTAAAACTTCAAACAAAAATTGATGTATCCCTGTTAAATAACTCTTACACAGCTATTATATTTATCATGGTTCAATCTTTCAGAATCATAAAGTTAGGTGTGTGCTGAGCCAATACTCCATTTTGAAAAAACAATTAGGTGACAGATTGTGTACCAATATTTGTATTGTTGAACTAATGACAGCTAAAGTAAGTATCTTGGAACTCAGAATGCAAAAACAAAAAACAAAAACAAAAAACAAAAAAAAACCTCACATGATTATTAAATGTAACTAATAGATTAAATAAGGTGTGTTTTTCTAAAGCTCTAATTGTGTTCCTCAGTAAGAGAATGTTTTTAGAATTCTTTAATACATAAATGAGCTTAAATTTATGAAAAGATGTCAATTTTTAAAAGAGTCATATTTTTAAATAATTCAAACAATGGCTTAGAGTCTAAGTTGCTTAAAAGTAATCTTTATGTTAACTTGACATTTTCATAATCCATGTATATAAGTTATCTAGCATGCCTGTGAAAAATTTAACTATTAGTTTTTATTTGCTGATCAGCCTAGTAAGTTTTAAGAATTCTTACCACCAGTCAGGAATATCAAGAGTTAAGAACTATATATTCACGATCAATGAAGTGAATAATAGTGGTAAGCAAGACTAGCCAAGGACTTATAAATAAATGCTATTTTACCTTCATGACCAGAGGATTCAGCTTGTTCAGAAAGGCAATGCCATCTGGAGTGGCAAGCTGGCTGGGGGGAAGTTTTCAAGACCATGCCAAATCTCTATAAACCATATGAGTCCAAATTATGAAGAAAAGAAACACACAGTTATTTCAGACCTAAGCTTTACCAAGAGACCTTCTGCATCACTGATCCCAGAGAACTGGACTTCAAAATATCATTTTAATGTGACTTAACATTTTCAAAGGTACCAGGTATGTTATAGAAATGCACCCAGAGTGTGGAAATGTCAAAGATGCTAAAATGTGAAGAGTTTGTGGTTCTCGCTACTGGCATCTCAAAGCATAAATCACCACTCAGAAGACTTCAGTCAGAAGACTTGCAGTGTGTCTAGGCTGGATTAACAAAGTCCTGTTTTGCTTTGGGCACCTTTCCCATATAAATAGGGTCATTGTAATATGAGATGCTGTTGAATATCATGGACTAAAATTTCAAAATGAATGCCAAGTGACCAGAGAATTAAATTTGGTATTTTCATAAATATAGCATCCTCAATATCTCTGTATTCTCAGTATGTTTTCAGCATTATATAGTTATAACAATTTATTATGAACCACATGATACAACAAGGAATAGGCAAGGCAAACCTCCTCAGCTAACTTGCGACACAATGGGGAGAAGTGGTAAACACAGTTACAAAACATGAACACGTGCATACATTCTGACATGGATATCTATATGTCTGTGTGTGTGTGTACACATAAATTGTTACCTTATTTAATTTTTTTTTTCCAGCCCAGAGATTTGCTGCAGTCTGAATTAGGCTTATTCTCTTTAGATAAGTCCTCACTCCCATCACCCTCTGCTAGAGTTTCACTGGCATTCTTTATCAACCTGGTATTATGTTATTCCTTCAACTGGTTGCCTCAGTATCTTTAGATCTTTAATTTTTGGAACATTATTCTCATGAATCCTACTCTTTCTTGCCATCCCATTTCCTTGAGCTTCTTGGATACTCCTGGATGTTCCTGAAACATTTGTATTTTTAGGGTTCTATCCTATATTCTTTGTCTTTTAATTTCTACATTCTTCCTAAAGTCAATCTTGTCTCCTCTTAATGACTTATATGCTACTTATAAATAAGTGATTCCAAAAATCTTCAGCCTTGATCTCTCATCTGTGTTCCAAAGCCATTTAATACCTGTCTACTAAGCACCTTTTCTTGAATGACTATGCCAACTTTAGGCGCCTCCTTTGAAAGCAACCTCATGACCTGTTCTCTCAGGTACACGTCTGCTATCACTGTCCCTACCTCAGAGGTGTCACCTCTGTTCATCTAGTTTTTCAAACTAGATAGCCAAGCATTATTGCACTCTTCTCTCTCACATCCTTACACCTAAAGAATTACCAAATTTGGTGAGACTACTTTAAAAATTTCTGTCTACTTTGCTCTACCCCCACTGCTGCTAATCTAGAGATGACCTGAATCTCTTCTATGGATTTCTGGGTTATTATAATACCCTGCTGAATCCTCCCTTTGATCTCTACCCTCCTCCCCCACAGTGTCACCTGCCACACGGAGGCCAAAGACATTTCTAAAGTGCAGATTAGATCAGGGTTTTTCCCCTGTTTAAAATTCTCTCCTTGCAGGACAGTATCCCAACTTCTCATCAGGGTAGACAAAAACTTGCTTTATAGGGCCCCTGAGAGCCAATCTAGCTTCATCTCGTGCCACAGTAACCTGTGCTATATTTACACAATATGCTGGAAGTTCCACTTAATGTCACACTACATTGTGCACCTGAGTTTTTGTATATAGTGTTATGACATCTGGAAAACCCCTTCTCATGCTTTCTGTTCATATTCTCTCCCATTCCTGGAGGGAACAGAAGAGAGGGTATGTATCCCTCTCTCTAGACAACTCATTTAACATCTCCCTTCCCAATTCTCCCATTTATCTCTGGAAGGAGAGCCGACCACTGGCTCATTGGTACCACAATGGAATATATAGATATTTCTAGCATCATAAGCAAAACAGGTCATTGTGTTTTCTCACTTGTATGTCTATGATTACTGGACAAAAACTCCTTGAGAGGGAGAAATCAGTTTATCAAACTTTTTAACTTAAGGTCTTAGAACAAAAGAAGACCACAGTGAATCCTGGCTGATATGAATTAATGATTAGCTGATCATACAGTACAACAAATAAAAAGTGGAGGTTAACTCTATAGTAACCAAGGGAAAGACTACTACCATAGTATTATTAACCTCTGTCTGTATGTAGAGACTTATTTTTATTTTTTATTTATTTTTAATTTTTTAATGTTTATTTTTGAGCGAGAAAGAGCATGAGTGGGGGAGGGGCAGAGAGAGAGAGGGAGGGAGGGAGACACAGAATCCAAAGCAGGCTGCAGGCTCTAAGCTGTCAGCACAGAGCCCAATGCAGGGCCCGAACTCACAAACCATGAGATCATGACCTGAGCCGAAGTCGGATGCTTAACTGACTGAGCCATTCAGGCATCCTGAGACTATTGTTTTTAAATTATTATTTGAATACATTACTACTTATAATTTAACCCAAATTTATGTTACTACTTTATCCACAGATTCACTTGACTCATTTTCTTTATTTTTACTTACATTCCTGTTACAGATTTTTATTGACAAATTACACCTGCTCTAATTCAAAAGCTGGCTTGTTGTAATTTTTTACGTCCTCACTCTTATTCATCTTAAGGACAAAAATCAACAAGTGCTTTAGTCATTAGCTCTTTGCAGATATATACAAAATCTCTATCTTTAGCATTGTTCTTTTCCCTTAAATTCAAATATAACTGCTGTTTCTTAAACATCTTTACCTGGATGGCCATCAGCACCCCCAGGTCAAGTATCAAAATGCAATCTTTCACCAGAACTCTTCACATTTCCCTCCTTCTGATAATGACTTCATTCTTTTTTAAACCTTCTATGATGTTCCCTAAAAAATAAGCCCCTATATATTATAGCTGATACCTTAACAAGAGTCTTCCCTTTTGTCCTCTCTTTTCCATCTTCATTTGTTCCACTTCACTTCAGATACTCATTACCTCTTAACTAGTTGGAATTACCTATTGGAATTATCTCCCAGATTGCCTCCCTGTTCTGAAATCTCCCTACTGTAATAAAGTCTATGATGCTAGATTAATCTCTCTCAAGTACAATTTGGATTGTGACTTTCAAGTTCAAACATCTTGTTTAGGCTTCCATTTCCTACTTAAATCAGCCAACATTAAAGAACCTCTCCAATCTTTCCTAAGTCTACCTTTTCGGTATCTTAGTTCAGCATTTTTTTCACTAAAAAATGTCTGCCCTTATTAATGCAACAAACTTTTATTGAATTCTTACCACGTAGAAGGAATGATCTTAAGCAGAAATGGAAATAAGAATCAGGTGACTCTTACCACTGAGGATCTTATTCTAGAGCAGGGGATATATACATACACATATTCACACACACACAAAAAAACCAGACATAATTGCTCATATAAAAGTAGTAAAACAAGGCCTATACAACTGATACAGATAATGTAAAGAGAAAATGCCTATCTCTGAATTTTAAAGGTGAACTAGATTTATAAATATTTGAGAGAAGGGGGAAGGCTATTTTGGTATTTGGACTATTTTTTCCCCAATGCATTCTACCTGCTTTACAACTCAAGCAAACCCAAATAACACAACAAAATGGACAAAGGACCTGAATAGACATTTTTTCCAAAGAAAACATTAAGATGGCTAGCAGGCATAGGAAAAGATATTCAACATCATTAATTATCATGAAAATGCAAGTCAAATCTACAATGAGATATTACCTTACACCTGCCAGAATGGCTATTATCATATGTGGAATTTAAGAAATAAAACAGATGAACATAGGGGAAGAGAAAAAAAGAGAGAGGCAAACCAGGAAACAGATTCTTAACTATAGAGAACACACTGAGAGTTGCTGGAAGGGAGGTGCGCAGGGAGTTGCGTGACATAGGTGATGGGGATTAAGAAGGACAACTGGGATGAGCACTGGGTGTCGTATGAAGTGTTGAATGACTAAATTTTACACCTGAAATTAATATTACACTATATGTTAACTAACTGGAATTTAAATGAAAACTTGAAAAAGAAGAAAAAAAGACAAGAAATAACAAATGTTGGGAAGGATATGGGAAGAATGTGCAAAAAAAAAAAAAGAGAACTCTCATATACTATTGGTAGGGATGTAAACTGGTGCAGCCACTGTGAAAAACGATATAGAGGTTCTTCAAAGAATTAAAAATAAAATTGCTAGAAATCTAGCAATTCCATTTCTGAGTATATGTACAAAGGAAATAAAAATCACGATTTTGAAGAGATATCTGCAATTTCATGTTCACTGTAGCATTATTCACAATAGCTATGATACAGAAACAATGTAAATGCCCATTGGGTCAGATGAATGCATAAAGTTACATAAATATAAATATAAGTATAAATATAAATATAAATAAATTAAATACACACACACATACATACATGCCACTTTTGACAACATGGATGAACCTCAAAACATGGTAAGTAAAAAGAGCCAAATGCAAAAAGGTAAATATTACATGATCTCACTTCTATGGGAATCCTTTAAAGAGAAAAAAGGCCCTATAGCATACAGTAGTGGTTACCAGAGGATGAGGTGTGGAGGAAAAGGGAAGATTAAAAAAGGAAAGAATGGCAGTTACCAGGGGCTGGGAGACAGGTGGTCATGGGGAGTTACTGTTCAATGGATACAGAGTTTCAGTTTGGCATGATGAAAAGAGTTCTGAAAATGAATGATGGTTGCACAATAATTTGAATGTACTTAATACTTAAATATACTTAAGACAGAAAATTTTATGTGGATTTTACCACAATAAAAATATCAGAAAAAAATATTCTACTTGCTTTTCATTCTCAATTGCCTAGTCTCTTGCTTTAGACAACCTACATTAGTCAACGATTCCTTAACACTCTCCTATCTCTCTGTTCTGTTTATTATATACTTGAAGTTCCAAAGGACCTCCATGTATAGATATCTTACCAATCTTTCAAGAGTAGTTCAAGGTCAACCACGAATTCTTCTTTGTGCTTTCAGCCCATGTAGCTCTATGAGATTATTTAGATTAATAAACCTATATCTTATCATAACTGAGCTCTTCAGTGCCTAATCCAATATTTTATGCATACCAAGCACTTGATATGTACTCACATTCATTTATTCAGCAAATATGCAGTGAATACCTATTGCATATTGAGCACTATTCCATAGCTGGGGATACAGCTAAGAACATAGTAGCAAACCATCTATCATTGGGTGCTCACATTATAAAGTAAGTGAGACAGACAAAGGCAAATGGACAAATGAATACTGAACACTTATTTGTTCAATTGATAAGTGCTGATAAACAAATGAAGCAAGGTACAAGATAACAGGAGGTGCCAGAGTATAGGATACTTTATTTAAGGGGTCAGGGAAAGTTTCACCTTTGATCCAGAAACCTAAAGAAAGTGGGGAAATGAGCTCTGTGCATATCTGAGGGATGAAAATTTCAGAGAGTACACCAAGTGCAGACACTCTGACAAAGGGGGTGCTTGGCACATTTGAAGAATAGCAAAGGTCAATATGGCTGGAGCACAGGGGCGAGAAAGATGTGAGGACAAGGTCTAAGGGGTAGCAGAAGAGGCTTATGGGCCTTATGGAATAAGTAATATGGAAATCATTGGTAACTTTGAAAATAGATGAAACATATTGTATGGATTTGAGGAATTAGTGGAGAAAAATGTGGGAAAAGCATAAATAGCTCTTTCTAGGGTTTTTGCTCTGAAGGAAGCAGAAACTTGGGGCAAGAACTAGAGAGGAATGTTGGATTAAAGCATTATTATTAACATTATTATTACCATTATTATTATTACTATTTAGGATAGAGGTAATAACAGCAATCTTACAAGGATATTCCAGAAGAGAGACAAAAATTGATGATAAAGAAAGATAATGTAATAATAGTCTTGAAAAGGTGAGAGGAAATTGGATTTAGATCACAAATTTGATACAATCCTGTTTGGTTCATTCAAAGAAACCGAAAAGAGACAGTGTGGTCCAGAGGCAGAGAAATGAAAATATGTGTGGTGAACTTGCAGAAAGTCTTGTCTCCTCTTCATTGAGTGATCTGAAAGTAAGCTTAAGAATGCTGTTCCTGTGGGGCACCTGGGTGACTCAGTCGGTTAAGCATCTGACTTTGGCTCAGGTCATGATCTCATGGTTTATGAGTTAGAGCCCTGTGTTGGGCTCTGTGCTGGTGGCCCAGAGCCTGGAGCCTGCTTTGAATTTGTGTCTCCCTCTCTCTCTGTCCCTCCCCTGCTCATGTGTCATGCTCTCTCTCTCTCTCTCTCACTCCCCCGTCTCTCAAAAATAAACATTAAAAAAAAAGAGATAAGAATGCTGTTCCTGTTTTTTTAAGAAATCAAAAACTAAACCAAACTTACCAGTGGTTACAACATACTGACTCCAACTCTAAACTCCTCACGCTTTTCAGCTCTTAGGTCAATTATTATTTATCCTTATCGAATTAAATACATTTCTAATTTTCAGTTTAAATTCTCACTCTGTTCAGGTACACTAATTTGTCAAATCCAGCTGGCAATCTCTAAATTTAGACTGGAGAATGAATACTCTCAAGTGTTTTATTACTTTATACATATGAATTTGTTAAAAATTTTAGGAGAATTTTATACAGAGGAATTTGTTAAAAACAGAGACATATATTTACATATAAATAAGACTGTAATTCTAAAATTGTATTTTTAGAAGTCTACAATGACCTGCCAAATTAATGTGTCATGTGGTAGTGGTAAATCAATTTCTTAAGACTAAATACTGTGGAAATGAATTGTAGCCAGAAAAATCATAATTCATATAATGTAATCTTCAGGGCTATTAAGAGAAGGTAAGCTTCTCTTCTGTCTGTTCCTGTGGCTTTTAACAGATATCACGAGTCATGAGTTAAAGACTGTCATGGCCAAATACGCTTGAAAATATTTAAGCTAAACTGTGAACTTCACTCCTGACTTCTGTGAGCCTTTAGCCTGCTTTATGTATGTAAATTCTCAAGAGGTGGATAGGGCATGCATGGCTTCCCAAACCTAATGGACTTGTAACCTCTTTTTCACGGAATACCCTACAGGATTACTTGTCTACAGAATACACTTTGAGAAATGCTGGGAATTGTGATACTTTGTGTGAGACGCAGAATAGTATTAGCAAAAATAAAATATTCCCTTGAATTTGAGCACAATGGGTTGGTCTAAAGAAAAACTTTCATATTTGTTACTTTTGAATACTTTTCACTATATATTATTCTCTCTTTACACTCAGCACATTTTTAACATTAACTACAACACGATCATTGCCTAATAGAACCATCTCCACATATGTGTGTGTTTTCTCAAACTTTTGTTATTTATAATAATTCATCAGTAGAGTATTTGAAGGAAAGTCAATGAAAAATTAAGTTTCAAATGCATGAGAAAAATCAATGCTAATCTCTATATCTAGAAATACTATGGGAAATGATAAGCTGTCATCCTTTATGTTTTTTTTTTATTTATTTTGAGAGAGAGACATCATGAGTGGGGGAGGGACAGAGAGAGAAGGAGTGAGAGAGAGAATCCTAAGCAGTCTCTGCCCTAGCAGCAGAGCGGGGCTCAAACCCACGAAGCCATGATTCATGACCTGAACTGAAACCAAGTCAGATGCTCAACTGACTGAGCCACCCAGGTTCTCCAAGTCATTCTTTATATCTTTTAAGAAGTGGTTTTTGCTATTGAACAGGGAATTACATGTAATTATTACATGTAATAATTACAGCTGTAATTATTAAGAATACTTATAATTATGCTGATTAGTTTTATATCTTTGGAAAAGGTAAAAAAAAACTGTCAAAGAACTGTCTTTGATTTATAAGGTACAAAACATATTTCAGTATGGTTGTGTTCAATGTCATTCCTTGAACCAATATATTCTAGAGGTCACATACTTATATTTCCAAACTACTGCAAGAGACCATTGTAGGAAAACATGCCATTTTTCATTCTAGAGTTAGATTTGCCCCACAATTCAAAAGGTGCTGTTTATTCTTGAGTGTTACTAATATTCTATATGCAGAGGCATAAGAACAAACACGTTTTCTACATTTTTCATAGAGGAAAAAATCTATGACTACAAATTAGAAGTTTTATCTATTTGACATCACAGTTCTAAGGAAAAAACTAAAATTTCATATGGCTACATTGCCAGCTTTCTTAATTTTATAGTGAATTCAATATTTTGGATAGGGAATGACTGATACGATGGAATAAAATGATTGTCCAGTTATCTTCTGGTTGGGATTTTTCTTTTGTCAGAATTAGTGTGCAAGTTTGAATAGGCCTGAGGGTGAAACTGGTTCACAAACCTACAGAACTATGAGCTGCTCAGTTGATCAATGTATTGTGTATTTTTTCCAAACTATTTTAGTTGTAGTTTTATATCAATCATAGAAGAAATTCAGTATATATTTGAGCATCCACTGGGCTCAGGCAGTAGAGATAAAGACATAAAAAATATATATTTCCTGCTTGTAAATTGTCACTAATCTAGTTGGGTAGATACTAGACTATGGACAGGAAGCTGGTATAGTTCTGAGGTGAGGAAGGATGGGTAAGCCGCCCTTGTATGCTCCTATATTTCAGTATACTTGTATTATGGGATTTATCACTTATCTATTGACAGTGGAGACCCCATTATTACATACAACATTCTTCTTTACATCATAGTTAATACTCTAGGGTTACCTCCTAATGACAAGCACTGAGATAGGTGTGTTACATTTTCTCATTTAATCTTTACAATAAAAACCATAATGAAGGGGCACCTGGTTGGCTCAGTCAGTTAAACATCCGATTTCGGCTCAAGTCATAATCACACAGTTCGTGTGTTTGAGCCCCATGTCAGGCTCTCTGCTGACAGCCCAGAGACTAGAGTCTGCTCCGGATTTTGTGTCTCCCTCTCTCTCTGCCCTTCTCTCACTCCCACTCTGTCTGTCTCTGTCTCTGTCTCTCTCTCAAAAATAAACATTAAAAAAATTAAAAAAAAAATATGATGAAGGAAATGTTTTAATCCCTGATGTATGGATAAGGAGGCTGATATATGGTGAGTGTCTGTAATTTGCTTTTGTTGATTCAAGGAATGGGTATCAGGAATTGGATTTTAACCCAGGCCTGAATCTAGTTTCAGACAAGGACTTGCGCTTGTTTAGAAAAATATGATATGGGTATTTTCAACTTTCAATTTTCTCACTTAGAGACCCAACTCTTTGCATAGCGCTTTGTAGTTTAAGTATAATATTTTCTCATTCAAGGGGGTTCTGACAAACTCTGAAGTATATACTAAATTTTAAAGAAGAGGGGAGGGATACCAAAAAAATTTAATGTTATTAATCAAAATTACACTATCAGCAAAGAGAATCAGTATTTAAACAAAGCCTATTACATGTGAGCCCATGCTCATTCCCCAGCATAGGCTATTGGGTTAAAATGTTGGCCAAGTAAGGCATGAATCCAATTGCAAAGTGACAGAAGGAAAATATAATCAACTATGTATTATTTGCCTGAAGAAAAAGAGATAACGTGGTGGTAAAAGCAAAGAAATCCATGAAATAAACAGAAATTTATTCTAACAAGATGGCTATATTTTAAAGTACCTTTGTACTACTTAAACAATGGGAAAATCAAAGCTCTTTGAGACTTTGTAAGACTTCAAATGCTATAATATATTTGTATTTTCATTGATTTTTAAGCAAATATTTTCCTGTGCATTTGTCAACAACAGGTAGTTAAAAGGGAACTTGATGAAAGAGCCAATTGTTGATTCTAAAGCACACTTAGAAAGATAAAACACTGTTGTGCCCATGTTTGTCCTTTATGTATTCTTGTACAATATAAATTATTAATAATAAAAAAGAATATATTTTTTAAAATGTTGCTACAATGACTGGTTTTCTTTGAGTGTTTACATTCATTTGCAATTGTGTTTTATGCAGAATAGAGAAAAAACAAAGTTAATTTTTTTAGGAAGACTCCAAAATATTTGCATTTGAATGAAAGTGTCATGGATATCTTTCTGTGGAAGAATCTGGGGAGAGAGGCATCTAAACTACAGGTGCTACTTCAGCAATTCGTTTTCCACTGGGGGTGAGGGGATGGGGAGGTGGAGGGTGAGAAAACAACCAGAAAAAAGAAAGCATCAAGTACACCTAATCCTCTAATTTGAAAATAATGCTGTATTTTGTAAACATTGGAACAAGAGAGTTCTATATAGACTGTCAACAAAAACAGAAAATATGTAACTAGAAATGATATAATTTTTAGAATATAATTCTACAAATTAAAAAGGAGTGTTTACTTTGTTTAAATTGGAATTATTATTTTTATCCCATAAATCATTCTCTCTTAACAAAAATATTTAAAAACTGAGTATATAGTGTTTGATCTATATGAAGTGTAGTTTAATCACACGTAGTATTTATGATTACATTCTCATCTTTGTTGTGTCAGATCTGTTGACATTAACAACATCCATTTTATCTGATAGGAAGAGGAAGGGCAACTATATACCAGTGGAACAGCCAGGGCTAACCCGGGAATGTGAGGAGAGTTAATAAGTCTTAGAGTCTCAGAATTTAGAGGTGGAAATTATCTTGGAGATCTTGCCCAAATCCATCCTTTCATATGAAGGACCTGAGAACCAGAGAAGACAAACACTTTGCTTAAGTCATAATGTATTCGTGGCAGAGTTGTAAATGCTGACCACAGACCGATATCACTGAACAAAATCTGAATAGAGATTTAGATAGAAACATAAAGGAGAGAAAACAATTACCAGAACACACTCTCCCTGCTGCCTCAGTCCTTCTCTAATAGTTGAAGAGCAGCTCAAGCATTTAACACCACCAGCTTCTAGTAGCCAATGTTTAGCAAAGCAATTTTCCACTGTTTAAAATTATTTCCTAAATTTTTGCACAAAAAATGAACAAAAGTGTATTTAAAATAGAATTAATGGCCTTCTTTCTCTTAACTGTCATGTTGTAGTAATTTTACTCTTAAGAAAAAAGATGTCCATGATGATATAAAAAGAGATAAGAAAAAGATGCATCTTTTGCTGTTGAAAGACAAAATAAGATTCAAACAATCATCTTCTTACTTTGGAACCACATGGAGTAGCTGTTGTGCTGAAAGAATTCGATCCTCAGAAAAATAGGAACTTTTGACTGTAACAGGAAAATAATCCTTACATTTGAAATTCTAAAGACTGTCAGTTTCTGTCACATTCTCTTTTCAGTATGTAAATACAGCTAGTATTTAATTTTCATACAACTTGTTTTAATCAATCCAACTGAACAAGATGAAGGTCACAGATCATGGAATATGTAACCTAAGCAACTTAACAAGGACAACATTCACCAAGTCATGGATGAATGATTTTGAGTAACAATAGTAGTTCCAATTTCTTGTCTATTGGTACTAATGAATGGAAGACAAAATATTTTAAAACAAAGATGATACATTTACCACAGAAAAATCCAATCCCATGAAATGCAAGTAGGAAAAAAAGATGAAATTCTAACATAATAAGGCAAATTTTGTGCATATGAGATTTTCAAGATAAGCACAATATTGGGTTTCAATCGATCCTCTACATCTTCCCTTTGATATCAACAAGGATTTTATGTATCTATTCTTGATGCCATGAGTAACTTCCACTGTGGTTTTTCAACTATTTTCACTCCCCTCAAACTATAAATGACCCAATGACACCATCATTCTTTGTGATAAATTTGTACTGGTTAATTACTGAGAGCAAGATTATCAAATGAAGAACCCTTCAATTGTCTTTTTGTATTAGTAAGGAAATTTTAGTCAAAAAAAAAAAAAAAAAAAAAAAAAACCAGCAGCAAGAGATTGAGTGCTGGACAATTTCAGGAAAAGTGAGTAAGCTTAGTTCCCAGACAGGATATTGGGGTGAGGAATAAGAAGCTAAGAGCAAATTTGGAATGGGAAGAATTAATTCTCAGGATGAGAAAGAACCAGGATCCAGATGGTAATGTTAGAAAACATCTAAGTAAGGCACACAGCATCCAAAGAGAAAATAAATGGGTTATCAGAACATTAAAGACCAAGATTACTATCTACTGAGACAACCAGTTGTGTTCTATGATAAATCAAACCATTCTTTTGTAAACAGTGGAACATGTTTTGTAAGAAGGTGTTAGGGACTGATGATTTTACTCTCGCTGTACTTCAAGATGCAAATTATCTTCCAGGAGTTGTATAGATCAGGCATTACTTTAAACCTCACAGTTTCTAAATCTTCCTTGCTTTTTTTTTTTTTCCTTTTCTTGTTTTGAGTTGTACACAGATATCTATAAAAGAACTTCCAAATGTACAGAAGCATAAAGAAGCTAAGAAAACAAATCAACAAAGTAGCAATAAAATTACATCAATAAATACAAATATATTTGATAAAATTTAGAAGCTACTCTAGGTTAAAAAAAAAACAAAGTACAAAAGTTATAAGAGAAAGGTATGCAAGTATTATAAATAACAATTTTAAGTCTAGTGTTTGAACTGGGGAAAAAGATAAAAGCTCAAGACAATAATAAGTTTATTAGTATGAAAGATTTTGATGAACATATTAAGTTGTTTTCTAATTTATTGGATTTTAAAAGGTATATGAATGTGGGTTTTTTTTAATTTCTAGTTTTTGAAAACTCTAAAATTAAACTTTTATTTGGAACCAAGTAGACAATATCTTTCTGAAAGTAGTTAAGAGAAGAATGCTTTTCTTCTATTTTTTAAATATTCATAGCCAATAGTATATATTTATATGAAAATCAAAATTCAACAAATGTGTGCTTTCACCAAAAAATTGAATTTTCCCCCTCTGCACAGATATACCAAGAACAGATTTTTAGGACTTCCATGGAAAACAGTAGAGTAAGAGGATTCTAAGCTCACCTTGTCCCATGGATACAATTAGATAACACCTACATCAGTGTAAATAACCCAGGAAATGATGAAAAGACTGGAAGAATAAGCTTTCCATAGCTAAATGTAGAGAATAGCCCACATACAAAAAAGGTAGGAAAGGGGAAGGCATAGTTGGGAGCCAACTATCCACAGGAGGGAGGGACACTGCAGGCATGGAGAAGGGAAGGGGCAGACCCCACACCGTGCACAGTGGGCAAATGGGACCCACACGGAGAAGACAAATTCCCATAACATTTGGCTTTGAAAAACAGAGGAGCTTAACTTCATGAGTTCTTACAATCAGTGGGGCTTAATTCCTAGAAATTTAAAAAATCACTGGGCTCAGCTTTGGGAGAACCAGAGGGCCATAGGGAATGGAACCCCTACCCTCAAAGACAAAGCATAACAAATATCCCCTCTGAGATACAGGATGGAAGCAGCAGTTTGAAAAATGCCTAGGGGTATGTGGGAAAGAGATCTATTTATTAATCTCAGAACATGTACTGGAAGGGCAGCGATCTTTAAGAGACTTCTCCAAGAACAAAAGAGCTGGCAGGCACCATATCCCTTGCCTGCCCTCTAGCCTAGGTACACAGACACCTGCAAGAATCAACTCAGTGCCAATCTCTGCACCTAGCTTGCTAACAACACACCCTGCCCCCCCACCCAGCTCTTCTGCAGACCTGCCACCTCCAACCTGCCCTCAGCTGTTCTCCAAAGCAGCAATAGGTCTCCTCCCACAGCAGACCAGTTCAAGCAAACCTTGCTAAAACTACATGCTTGGCTACTGAGTTCTCCTGTGGACTGCTCCATCCATCACACCCTTGGCTGGTTCTATCCAAAGTGGTACTACAAGTGTAGCAGTGTGTAAGCAGCCCCCACAGGGGCCAGCAACATCAAAGTGACTCCTGCCCTGGGAAAATGGGAAGATAACCACACCAATTTGACTGTGGCCCTAGAAATGGGCTGGAGGCATCTATTTGTCTGATTGCAGCTCCTACTCACCAATGAAAGCTTCTCAGGGGACGTTACAGGGAGAATATCCAACAATTTGGTGTGACTGTAGCGCTGGCAGGTGCCTTGTCTGACCAACTCAAGCACAAGGCAGCCCCAGACTGGCCACTAACAACACAGGAACAAACCCTGCCCAAAACAGGCTAAGGGAGCCATTGCAGATATCTGGACTGAAGGCACAGCCATAACAGCAGGGTGGACACAACACACATAGGAGACAACTCTGAAGTGACAGTTCCTGGGGAACAGGAGATATTCCACTGAAGGGCACTATAGGAATTTTTCTTCATAAGGCTTCTGCTTTCTGCTTTCAAGAGAAAGAGACATAGCTGATTTTCCTAACACATAGAAACAAATAGACAAAATGAGGACATAGAGGGATATGTCCTGAATGAAAGAACAGGACAAAATCACAGTAAGAGAGCTAAATGAAACAGAGATAAGTAATTTGTCTGATAGGAAATTTAAAGTAATGGTAATAAAGATGGTCACTGGACTTGAGAAAAGAGTGGATGACCTCAGTGAGACCCTCAACAAGGAAATAGAAAACAACAACAAAAAAAAAACAATTAGAGATAAAGAACTCAATCCTAAAATTAAAAATACACTAGCGGGAATAAGTAGTAGACTAGAGGAAGCAAAAGAATCGATCAGTAACCTGGAGGAAAGAGTAATGAAAAGCAATCAAGCTAAAGTAATAAAAGTGAGAATAGATTATGGCAACTGTGTCACACAATTAAGCATAATAACATTCACATTATAAAGAATGAAGAAGGAGAAGAGAGAGTAAAGAGGGAAGAAAATTTATTTGAAGAAATAATAGCTGAAAACTTCCCAAATCTGGGGAAGGAAACAGAAGTCCAGATCCAGGAGGGAGAGCCCCCAGCAAAATCAACCCATCAAGGTACACCAAGACACATAGTAATTAAGATGGCAGGAAGTAATGGTAAAGAGAGGATTTCAAAAGCACCAAGAAAAAAGAAAATAGTTACATACAAGGAAAACCCCAAAAGGCAAATCAGCAGATTTTTTTCAGCAGAAACCTAGCAGACGAGAGGGAGTGGATGATAAATTCAAAGTGCTGAAAGAAGAAAACTTGCAACCAAGAATACTCTATATGATAAAGCTAACATTGAAAATAGAAGGAGAGATACAGTTTCCTAGACAAACAAAAGTTAAAGGAATTCATCATCACTAAACTAACTTTACAAGAAATGTTAAAGGGGACTCTTTGAGTGGAAAAGAAAGACTATAAGTAGGAGTAAGAAAAAAGGGAAGCACAAAAGCACTACAATTAAGTATAGCTATAAAAATCAGTCAAGGGTTGGTTTATGATCAGTCACAACATAAATGATGTACAGTATGACACAATATACCTAAAATGTGGGAAAGAGATGAGTAAAAAAATTTAGTGCTTTTAGAATGGGTTCAAACTTAAGTGTCCACCAACTTAACATAGATGGCTATATTTATAAGATGTTATATATACAAATAAAGGTAAACACAAATCAAAAACCTGTGATATGAAAAAGAATAATAGGAAAGTGATCCAAGCATTCCACTAAAGAAAGCCAGCAAACCATGAGAGAAGAGAGCAAGAGAAGAAAGGAACAGAGAAAAACTACAAAACAACCATAAAACAAGTAATGAAACTGCAATAAATACATACTTACCAAGAATTACTTTGAATGTAAAATATATAATAATGACTTCGAATGTAAATAGACTAAATGCTCTGATTAAAAGACACAGGGTGATGGAATGGATAAAAAGTAAGACCCATCTATCTGAAGACTATAAGACAGACTCATTTCAGAACTAAACACACACACAGACAGAAAGTGAGGGAAAAGTGTTTATCATGGAAATTGAAGTAAAAAAGAAAGGTGGAGTAGGAATATTTTTATTGAATAAAATGGACTTTCAAACAAAGAGAATAACAAGAGACAAAGAAGAATGTTACATAATCATAAAGCAAACAATCCAAAGAGAACATATACCAATTGTAAATATTTATGCACCTAAATACTTGAAGCGGCTATTAATAAACATAAAGGAAGTAATCAATAGTAATACAATAATAGTAGGGGACTTTAACACCCCACTTACATCAGTGGATAGATCACTCAAACACAAAATCAACAAGGAAATAGTGCTTTTGAATGACACATTGGACCAGATGGATCTAACAGATATATTCAGAATATTTCAACCTAAAATGGAATGCACATTCTTTTCAAGTACACATGGAAAATTCTCCAAAATAGATCATATGTTAGGCTACAAAACAAATCTCAACAAATTTAAAAGATTTTAGTCATAATATGCATCTTTTCTGACTATAATGCTATAAAACTAGAAGTCCACCACAAGATATGAAAAGATCACAAATACACGGAGGTTAAATAGCATGCTACTAAAAAATGAAGGGATCAACCAAGCAATGAAAGAAGGAATCAAAAATTATATGAAAACAAAGGAAAATGAAAACAAAAGTCTCCAAAATCTTTGGGATGCAGCAACCACTGTTTTAAGAGGAACATTTATAGGAATACAGGCCTACCTCAGGAAGCAAGAAAAATCTCAAATAAACAACCTAACTTGACACCTAAAGGATCTAGAAAAGAACAGCCAAAATGAGCAGAAGGAAGGAAATAATAAAGATTAAAGCAGAAACAAACAAAGAACAAAACAGATCAATTACACCACGAGATGGTTCTTTGAAAAAATCAACAAAATTGATACACCCTTAGCCAGACTCAAAAAAAAGAAAAGAAAAAAAAAAAAAGAAAAAGAAAAAGAGGACTCAAATATATAAAATCAGAAATGAAAGAGGATAAGTAACAACTGACATCACATAAATTTGATTATAATATTATGAAAAATTTTATGCCAACAAATTGGACAACATAGAGGAAATGGATCAATTCCTAGAAATATATAGCCTCCCAAAATTGAGCTATAAAGAATAGAAAATTTGAACAGATCAACTACTAGAAATGAAATTGAATCAGTAATCAAAAATTGCCAACAAACAAAAGTCCAGGACCAGACAGCTTTACAGGTAAATTCTACCAAACATTTAAACAAGAGTCACACCTGTTCTTCTCAAAATATTCCAGAAAATAGAAGGAAACCTTCCAAATTCATTCTATGAGGCCAACATGACCCTAGCACCAAAACCAGATAAAGACACTACAAAAAGAGAAAGAGAGAGAGAGAGAGAGAGAGAGAGAGAGAACTATAGGCCAATATCTGATAAACATAGATGCAAAAATCCTTAACAAAATATTAGCAAACTGAATCCGACAATACATTAAAAAATAACTATTCACCATGATCTTGTGGGATTCATTCCAGGGATGCAAGTGTGGTTCAATATTTCCAAATAAATCAATGGGATATATCACATCAACAATGGAAAGGATAAAAGCTATATGATCATTTCAATAGGTGCAGGAAAAGTATTTGACAAAGTACAATATCCATTCATGATAAAAACCCTCTGCAAACTAGGTTTAGAGGGGAAAATGTCATTATAATAAATTCTGTATATGAAAATCCCACAGCTGACATATTGAATCATGAAGAACTGAGAACTTTTTCCCTAGGATCAGAAACAACACAGGGATGTCCACTCTCAGAATTTTTTTAAACATAGCACTGGAAGTCCTAGCCCACAGTAAGCAGACATGAAAAAGAAATAAAGTCATCCAAAAAGGTAAGAAAGAAATAACATTTCGTTATTTCAGATGACACGGTACTATATACATAGAAGACCCTAAACAGTCCAAGAAGAAACTAAACTGATGAATGAATTCAGTAGCAAATAAGATACAAAATCAATAAAAGAAATGTGTTGCATTTCTGTATATTAATAATGAAGTAGCAGAAAGAGATTGAGAAAGCAGTTTCATTTATAAGTACAACAAAAATAATAAAACACCAAGGGATAAACTTAACCAAGGAGGTGAAAGACCTGCACTCTGAAAACTACAAAAAGTTGATGAAAGAAATTGACGAGAACACAAACTGAAAGATATTCCATGCTCATGGATTGGGAGAATAAATATTGTTAAGATGTTGAGATTATCCAAAGCAATTTGGATACAGATTTAATGCAATCCCCATCAAAATACCAATAGTAGTTTCTATAGAAGTAGAACAAACAATCCTAAAATGTGAATGGAACCACAAAAGATCTTTATTAGCCAAAGCAATCTTAAAAAAAACAACATCCTGGAGGTATTACAATCTCAGATTTCAAGATATACTACAAATCTGTATTAATCAAAACAGTGTGATACTGGCACAAAAACAGACACATAGATAAACAGAACAGAATAGACAGCCCAGAAATAAACCCATGATTATATGGTTAATTAATCTATAACAAAGAAGGCAAAAATATTCCACAGCTAAAGACAGTCTACAATAAATGGTGCTGGGAAAACTGGGCAGCTACAAGCAAAAGAATTAAAGAGGGTCACTTCCTTATACCATACACAAAAAATAAACTCAAAATGGATTAAACACCTAAGTGTGAGACCTGAAACCATACAATTTCTAGAAGAGAGCACAGGGAGTAATTTCTCTGACATTTGCCGAAGTCATGTTTGTTTGTTTGTTTGTTTTTGTTTTTGTTGTTAAAATATGTGTCCTGAGGCAAAGGAAAAACAAAAACAAAAACAAAAAATTAGTGGGACTATACCAAAGTAAAAGCCTTTGAACAGCAAAGGAAATAATCAGTAAAATAAAAAAACCTACTACATGGGAGAAGAGATCTGCAATTGTATATCCAATAAGAAGTTAATATCCAAAATATACAAAGGCCTTATATAACTCAACACACACACAAAAAAAACCCGCAAACAATCCAATTAAAAAATGGGCAGAAGACATGAATAGACCACAGACACATGAAAAGATGATCAATGTCACTAATCAACAGGAAATTGCAAATCAAAACCACAAGATACCACCTCACACCAATAAGAATGGTTAAGAACAAAAGCATAAGAAACAAGTGTTGGTGAGGAGAGAAAGGAACCTTCATGTAGTGTTGGGAATGCAAGCAGGTCACTGTGGAAATAGTATGGAGGTTCCTCAAAAGTTAAAAATAAAACTACCATATAATCCAGTAACTCCACTACTGGGTATTTTCCCAAGAATACAAAAACACTAATTTGACATGTTATGTGTACCCCTATGTTTATTGTAGAATTATTTATAATAGCCAAATCATGGAAGTAGCCCAAGTGTCCACTGATAAATGAACGGATAGAGAATATATGGTATGTGTATGTATGTATGTGTATATATATATATATATATATATATATATATACACACACACATATACATGTGTGTGTATGTTATGTAATACATATAATGTAATATTAATCAGCCATTAAAAATAATGAAAAACATTGCCATTTCCAACAATGTGAATCGATCTATAGAGTATAATGCTAAGTGAAATAAGTCAGACAGAGAGAGAGAAATAGCCTAAGATTTCATTCATATCTGGAAATTAAGAAACAAAACAAATGAAGGGTGCCTGGGTGACTCAGTCAGTTAAGCATCCGACTCTTGACTTTGGCTCAGGTCATGATCTCATCCTTTGTGAGACAAAACAAATGAATGAGGAAAAAAGGCCCAAAAAACCCCTCTTAAATATAGAGAACTGGGGGCGCCTGGGTGGCGCAGTCGGTTAAGCGTCCGACTTCAGCCAGGTCACGATCTCGTGGTCCGTGAGTTCGAGCCCCGCGTCGGGCTCTGTGCTGACAGCTCAGAGCCTGGAGCCTGTTTCAGATTCTGTGTCTCCCTCTCTCTCTGCCCCTCCCCCATTCATGCTCTGTCTCTCTCTGTCCCAAAAATAAATAAAAAACGTTGAAAAAAAAATTAAAAAAAAAAAATATAGAGAGAACTGGTGATTACCAGAAGGGAAGTGGGTGGGAAGATGGATAAAATAGGTGAAGAGGTTAAGCACAGTGAAGAGCACTGAGTAATGTATAAAATTCAGGTGTAGTATATTGAACACTTATAACTAATATGACACTGTATATTATTTATGTTGGAAACAAGAACAGATTTTTATTGTTTTTATTCTGCCTCTAACCCCCACCATACATTATCACAGTCTTCCCAAAACTACTTACTTTCTTTGCCAATTAGTAGGTTGCCCTTTACAAGATAACTCTTCAAATTCAAGAAATCTTTCTTGATATGAATATTATAATTATAAACCACATCATCAATATCCATTTATATAAATAATTTGTTGTCTAATTCTATTTTACAGCACTTTTTCTTTACCTTTCTTAGGACCTTTATTTATTTATTTTTTTTTCTAATTTTCAAAAGGTTAAAATATCCCTCCTGGAATTTTCCTTGTATAAAGTCTAATACTTTTTCCTTTCTAAATAATTTGTTCTATTTGTCTGGAAACTTGAAAAACTTACTCTC
The DNA here is from genome assembly GCF_023721935.1 of Panthera uncia. Classification (NCBI taxonomy): domain Eukaryota; kingdom Metazoa; phylum Chordata; class Mammalia; order Carnivora; family Felidae; genus Panthera; species Panthera uncia. The sequence continues at coordinate 62,166,740 of NW_026057576.1, read as the reverse complement.
AATTTAAGTCATTTTCCTATGCCATGTCAAGGTGATTTTATTTTTCTCTTTTTTCTCACCAGGATCTCAATGACATCTTTTAATCTGAATACTCAAGCCTTTTCTTCTATTATTCTTTGGTTCTTTTTTTTTTAATTTCTTTTTAACATTTATTTTTATTTTTGAGACAGAGAGAGACAGAGCATGAACAGGGGAGGGTCAGAGAGAGAGGTAAACACAGAATCTGAAACAGGCTCCAGGCTCTGAGCTGTCAGCACAGAGCCCGACACGGGGCTCGAACCCACGGACCGCAAGATCATGACCTGAGCTGAAGTCGGAGGCTTAACCGACTGAGCCACCCAGGCGCCCCTATTCTTTGGTTCTTAATCTCGCCCATCTATTTTCTTTTTTCTGAAATGGCCTATTATTTGCATTGTATTTGCATATTATTTATATTCATCGCCATGCTTCTTTCATATTTCTTTTCTCTATTTCATGATATATATTTTTTCTCTACTTCAAAATTAATTATCCAAAACAACTCTTGTGTTTTTCAGCTCTACTAAATTCTTACATTCTAGACATCTTGATCTTCAGTTCTAGAAAGTTTATTTTGATCTCTAATGGCATCACGCTGAGTTATTTTCTCCTTGGTTTTTAGTGTTTTCATTTTCCTCTTCTACCATTTGTACTCTGGTACTACTTCTACATTGTACTCTGTTCTAATGACTCTGATCTCTTTACCTCATGGGAGAGGATTACCAGCTCCCACATTGGTCAAATGGTTGGAATTTCTCCTGTAGTCATCACTAGAAGGTTGAGAATATATGGTGGTCTTTGTTCCAGTGGGTCTTTATAGAAAATGTGAACAATCTGGAACCCATCTCTGGAGTTATCTGAAGGAGGCTACCTTGTACTCAGTTCTCTCCAAGTGCAGGTGACAGAGGGTAGTAATCATAATATTCTGAAGCCCCAAACATTTCAGTGGCACTTGTGCTTTTGTTACCTCTCCTGAGACAGAAAAAAACCCCCTAAATATATGGTATTCATATTGTTCTACCCTGTCATCAACTTCCTCTAACACTGTCTACAAATTGTTATTATCATAATTACATTTCCATGTATATTAGGAGAAGAGAAAACAGTAAGGAATTGAAAGACTTAAAATATATATGTGTGTGTTGGGGTGCCTGGGTGGCTCATTCAGTTGAGTGTCAAACTCTTGATTTTGGCTCAGGTCATGATCTCAGGGTCATGGGATCAAGCCCTGTGTTGGACTCAGTGCTGAGCTTAGAGCCTGCTTGATACTCTCTCTTTCTCCCTCTTTCCTTCTCCCCTGCTTGTGTGCACTCTCTCTCTCTAAGTAAAAACATAATAAAATAAATTTAAAAATATATGTGGAAACTTATGGGTTCAGGACCAATATGTAAGGACTTTGGAAGTCATTATTACTAATAATCACAAGAAAAAAGTGCTGAACAAACTGAAAATCAACAAGTCTTAGATAATCCAAGAACTGAGGTCATAGCAAACCACTGTCCCTCAGACTGGAGAGACAGTCAGATACAGAGTAGCACAAGTTGTTGGAACAGAAGCTCATGAGTAAAATTTCCCTGACAACTATTACTGGGATAGGAAACCTAACTGTAATTAATAAATTGATGGAGGCTCAGTGGAGACAAGAATGGGAGTTAAAAACTCCATGGGATCTTAGTGTTAAAGCACAATCACACTTTTGTGAATTTTCCCTCCAGGAGCCCTATCAGGTGTTCACAATGAAGACCATAGAAAAAACATCCTTAATCTTCTGATGGAGGAAGGGGGAAAGTAGCCAGTGTGAAATAAATTCAGACGATTCTGTTGTTTTTAACAATGCCTTCAAACTATTTTACCATAGCCCAATGGCCTTTGGGAAAGAGAAATTCCCAATTCCAGCCAAACTTTGTAGATATCAATAAACTTTACAAAGTTTGTATGGAAAGGCAAAAGACTCAGAATAGTAAAAATTATATTGAGGGAGAAAGACAAAGATGGAGGACTGAGACCACCCAAATTCAAAACTTATTTTAAACCTACAGTAATTAATATAGTGTGTTGGTGTGCCTGGGTTCCTGGTTAATCATCTAACTCTTAATTTAGGCTTAGGTCATGACCTCACAGTTGGTGACATTGAGCCTGCTTGGAATTCTCTTCTTTCTCTCTGTTCCTGCCCCACTTGCACATGCTGACTCTCTCTCAAAATAAATAAACATTTTTTAAAAAAGACAGTGTGATATTGTAAAAGTGTAGATAAAAGATCAGTAGAACAGAATAGAGAGCCCAGAAGTAGACTCACACAAATAAAGTCAACTGAACTTGAAAAAGCAGCAAAGGCCATACAATGAAGAAAACATAGTTTATTCATCGAATGCTGCTGGAACAATTGGACATCCACAGCAAAAGGAAAATTGGATCTAAATGCAGATTTTATACCTTTCATAAAAACAACCCCAAAATGGATCATATATTCAAATGTAGAATGGGGAACTATAAAATTCCTAGAAAGCAACATAGGAGAAAATCTAGGTGAACTTCAGTTTGGCAATGCCTTTTTAGACAACACCAAAGTCACAGTCCATGAAAAAATAAAGTGGGCATCATTAAAATTTAAATTTAAAACTTCTGCTCTGTAGAAGACACTATTCACAGAATGAAATGACAAGCCATAGACTGGGAGAAAATATTTGAAAAACAGATATCTGTTAAAGATCAACATCTAAAAAATAAAACTTAAAACATGACAATAACACTTCAATTAAAAAATGGGGAAAAGGCCTGACCAGCTACATCACCAAAGAAGATACAGAGATAGAAAATATGCATATAAAAAGATACAAAACATCACTAGGGAATTGCAAGTTAGAGCAACAGTGAGATATCATTTCACATCTATTAGAATAGTTAGAATCTGGAACACTAACAACACCAAATGCTGATTCAGATTTGAAGCAACAGGCACTCTTCAATCATTTCTGGTGGGAATGTAAAGTGGTATAGCCACTTTGGAAAATAACTTGGCAATTTCTTACAAAACTAAATATACTCTTACTATATGACCCAGAAATTTTTCTTTTTGTATATGGCCATGTGAGTTGAAAACTATGTTCACACAACATTCCAGTGAATGTTTATAACAGTTTTATTCAAACTGCCAACACTTGGAAACAACCAAGATGTTCTCCAACCAATGCATAAACTGTGGTATGTTCATACAGTGGACTATTATTCATCAATAAAATGAAATGACCTATTAAGCTATCGACAGACATGGAAGAAACATAAATGCATATTGCTAAGTGAAAGAAGGCAATCTGAAAAGGCAAGTTACTGTTTGATTCCAAGTATATCATTCTGAAAAAGGTGAAACTATGAATACAGTAAAAAGACCAGTGATTACTAGGGCTCTGGAGCAAGGGAGGGAAGGATGAATAGGTGGAGAACAGATGTTTTATGGCAGTGAAACTATTCCTCATGGTGTGTGTGTGTGTGTGTGTGTGTGTGTGTGTGTGTGTATGTATCGATGTAAATTTGTTAAATCCCAGAGAATATAAAAAGAAGGAACCCTAATGTTACAGGGGACTTTAGTTAGTAATAATGTATTAATATTTGTTCATCAAGTATAATAAAGTATCACACTAATGCAAGATATTAATAGGGGAACCAATGGGTGGAGGGTGTTGAGGATATGGGGGGGTTTCTATTGTTTCAGCACGTAATGTAGCATTCCTACCAGAAATAATAAGAAACCATGTAATATATTCTCATCATCTTTATTCTATGAACAAGGAAGAAAACCACAGTAGCTATAATTAGTTTATATTTTTATTTCTGTGTCCTGGGATTCACTAAGTGAAAAATATTTCTAGCATACTTAATATGTAGACTTTAGCTAAGCCACATATGAATTGGAAATTATTTGGAGTTTACAGACTGGTTTGTTTTGAGATGGCCAACCATTTTAACAATTTTTAAACCAATTTAATAATTCAATATTTTTGCATACATAACTTATTACTACATATTATAGTGCCATACACTATAATAAATTGATTTGTGAAAAAGTATTGCAGGATGAATCAGAAGGTCTGGGCTCCAAGCCTATCTTTGATGTCATACTTTTATGACAAGAGCAATTCAAGCAGCATCTGAAATTATACCAATAAACCTCAACAAAAAAATAGTGATCTATCAGCTAATTGCAAAATCCCAGGTGATGAGTGTATAAAAATAAAATTCCTTGGTCATTTTAAGAGACTATTGAAAAACTTATGGTCTACAGAGGCTGTCCAGTAGAAAAATAAGACAAGCTGCGAATGTAACTTAAAATTTCCTAGTAGCTACATTTTAAAATGAGAAAAAAATATGTAAAATTAATTTTAAAGGTAAAATTAATTTAACCCAATATATCCAAATATTATCATTACAACATAATAACGATATATCTTATACTTTTTTTTTTTACTGAATGTTTGAGAACATTTAGGTGTTCTTTATACTCACAGAACATTTGACTTTGTTACATTCCAAATGCTCAATAGACACATGTAGCTGGAGGCTACTACATTGAAAAACAAAGGTGGGAATAGAGATGGGAAAAACATGATAATTTTTGTGATGGTTGCACAGAATGGCAGAACACATTCTTAAATCATCTTAGGGAATTTAGAGAAAGTTTCATAGATCCCAACTGAATGAAAGGTAAAAGTCATGTGGAGATATGGCAGATATCCAAAGGAAGAACAGCCTGTAGGGGTACTCAAGCAGAGAGGGACACTCCAAGTGAAGAGAACAGAGTGACAAAAGGCATGTAGGCCATGAAGGGAGTGTTGCTGTGTAGGTGAATTGTGCGTGGAATGGGCAGAGGGTGCTGGAACTGAGCAAAGCACCAAACTGGGATGAGTACTGAATCCTGGGATGATGTTACAGAAAAAGCTTTTATAAGAGGGTTAGTGAACTGACTCTTTACCCTAGTGCTGCTTTTAACTAAATATGTGACCTGACTTAAGTCACTTAAACTCATCATCTCCAATTCCTAGTTTCTACAACTGTAAAATCAAGGAATTGAACTAATCTCTAACTTTTTTTCCCAATTAAAAACACAATATGCAAAAATTGTAAAGCATGAATTAAAATGGCTTGAGATTTAAGTATATTCAGAAATGACAAAGTTGGTATTTAGAAGGTAGAGTGGTATAATTATGTAACCTGGCTATTTAAGCTTATTCTGGGAAAACATTGAGGTAGAGATTGAATTTTAAAATAGTAGCAGCCAACGCTATATTCTATAAGTGTCAACATTTAATTTTTTACCCCCCTCCTTTTCCTGGAAAAGGAAACTATTTTTGTTTAGTCAATTGTGAGATATTCTCTTGTTTTTCGTGCTGAATGGTTTCTGAAGTTTTAAGCCCACAGCATCTTGAGTATTTTGCTTAAGTACATTCTTTAGAAGTAAAGTTGGACATGATATATTGGCTGATTCATAGTGAATCAAGGAAAAACTCACATATAATTTCTATGTCTATTTCAGTACATTCAAGATCAGTTAATATTAAAATTATAAAACTATAGAAATTTATAAGAAATTAACAAGGTGGGATCTGAGCGAATTATAATCACCTGTGGCCTGACATGCTACATCAAAAAAGATATACCTTTCAATATTTTCTAAAGCCACCTGGATGAGAAACAAACTACCTTTGGCTTTACAGTGATTTAAAAAAATCTATTTGTTTTTACAAATAAATATCTACAGCAAACAGGGCACTAAGAAACAAGCTATGTATGAGGCACATAGTTCTAAAGAGTAACATACCAGAAATTATCTTGTATTCTATGCTACTTTCTTAGAAAACTTTAGTCCAAAAAGTTAAATTAGACCATGAAAAAAAAAAATACCAAGAATCATTGAATAAACTTAAAAACCCACAAAAAGTGAAAATGTAAAGCACTAGCAAAAACACTCATATTTTTATTTGAAATATGAAAATAGATTGAGTCAACGAGTTGCAGACAGGAAAATACCTATTAGAGAAGGTGGAGGTACAGAGGAGAGTGGTAGTTAAAAGACCAATATGATATGGTAATGACAAAGGACGGACAAGGCAATTCTCAAGGAGGCAGCTGTATAAAGAAGACCATCTTCAATGAAGTCTTGAAAATGAATGGAGAGTCAGCAGAATCCATTAAGAACATGTTTCTTTTCACAAGCGAGAAGGTGGGTAGCAGAATTCTGCACAGTAAATGAAGCCTGAAGAAGTGTCTACTGAATTGAGAATCCATAAAGAAGACAGTTGATAATAAAGAGATGGATTGCTTGGGATTTCTGCCAAGATTGAGTGGGGCCACTTGTAACATTATTATGGAGGTTGTGAGGCATAATAGGAATTCAAAGGTAGACACCCACACACAAACTGCTTGGAAAGGAGGCTCTCAATTTCTGGGAGGTCTGTGATGAGGCAAAGGGAAAAGCATTGTGAACAACAGCAACATCTGGCCTGAAAGGAGAAAGGGAGGAAGTAGAATTTTGTTTACATTAAGTGAGAGCTCTGCGTACAGAGACCAACATCTGGCTTTGGTTACATTTATCTGAACATAGTGAAAATGTTTGAATTAACCAAAAAAAGATTAGACTAAATTTCATAGTGTTTACACAGCAGAACACATGACAAAACAGATACATGGCAAAAATGTCTGTTTATGCACACATTTCAAAGAGCAGGGATGTGTCACCCCAAGCTACATTATCTTAGTGTGGTTGACACAAAACAGGGTTCCACATAAACTCCTAATGATGGCCATTACAAACTGTGTTAAGCCAAGGTGGTTTAAACATAGATATCCCATGTCCTTTGTTTATCCCTATAATAAAGAGAGTTTGAATGCATTTCTGCCATGATTAAGAGAAAACATAGGTTAGGAAGCATATTTATATATTATTTTCCTACTATCAATAACATTTCAAGTGACATTCTTATCCCTAGGAATGATGGCTCTCACAAGTCCTCCCACCCCTTCTGTCCAAAGATAAATGCATTTGGTGCTTTGATTTGTTAGCATATTCAGAACAGAATATTTCTCTTTATAGAAGTAATCTCAATTTTTCTTGGCCATATTAATTGGGTCATAGAAATCTCATAGACCACCAGTAATATATGCTTTTTACAGCTCTGCCTTGTTTTGGAATCTGATCTTCTGCTCCTGTCATCACAACATCTGATTTGAACCAGGACAAGGACAAGTGATATGTGCTGGGGAATGAGCTGTGATTACATATCAAGAAAGAAAGTGTGTGTGGTCAGCTACAAGAATAAGCAGTTAAACTTTGGAAGTCTTTATCATTTATTAGGAAATAGTCCAGAAGTCCTGGTTCTGAAAAGAAACAAGTGGGTTGAAGGGTGGCAAGAACAAATACAAACATTTTTTTTTCAATTACTTAAATGGATCATCTGTAGATAGAAGGCGAAGCACAAGTGCATTGACTTCCCATATAGTAGACAGGATCTAGCCAAGTAGAGCAAAGGTGTTTTTAGTTCAGCTTGTATCACGTGCCACAGTTTCAGGACATCATAATGGCAAGAGTGACTGATTAAATGCATTTAATATCAAACCTGAAATGACAGAGCATGCAGATAAGAGCATCACCTTTTTGAGTACTCTACAGATTCCTCTCTCCTGGACCTCTGCCTCTAGCCTCCATGTCATAGAATAATGTGACTTTTGACAGGGACTAGAAGGCTTGGCCCAGGGCAACATTCAGGACATTCCATCAGTTCAGGGAGGTACAGCCTGATACTAGCCAGTTCCTCCAGGAAATTCTCGTTATCTAACACATGACCTGCCCCTTAAAAATTTGGTGGGAATGGTTAATTGGATGCATCATTATTTGAAAAAGAATATGACGTCAATATGACATCATAAATTATACTTTCAGGTTATATTAGGAGTAAATCATTAACAACAGTATAAAACAAAAACAACTTCTTTCTATTTAAAATCAAAATTTTTCTTAGATTCTGTTTCATAATTCAGGGGAAAACTCTAATTTGATCATTTCTAAGGTGTTTAGTTTGAAGCAATGCTCAATTTTTGTTAGCATTTAAAATAAAAATTTGAACCATGCAATGTTTTTATTTTTTATATACTTTCATAGTACACTGGATTGTTAAAAGTAAGATATGTTCAAATAGATCTAACCTCAGTGAGGGTAATCTGTAAAGATAAATTGACCAGATATATTCTAGTCAATTCCTAGTATAGAGTTCCTTACATACTCATAAATTGATTTCTAGATTTGCAATTGTCAAACTAATGCCATCTATTTGCTTTAAAGATTTTGTGGTGGGGGGAGGTCAAAACTTTGCCCAACCCTGCTCAAGTCTGAAAGTGAATCATGTGTTTCGAAGCATTTTTGATTTAAAAGAAGGATAGATGTTTGGACAGTGTTTGGACAGTTTATGTCATTAGAACAGTATATTTACAGGAAGATTAAATTTCTAGGAAATAAATAGGTGCTAACATAGCTGTCATAAATGGAAAGAAAAATAAAACTGTACTTTTACAGCAAAAGGAGAGATAGATGATAGATGACAGATGATTGATAGATAGATGATAGACAGATATACAACTTAGTATCTAAATGCCAACTTTAGGAAGATTGATAAAAGTGTACATACTGTGGTCGAATTTATTAAGCAGACCTTTGTAAAACTCTGTTCAAGGTTTGACTTAAAACCCACTCTATAGTCTTACATATAAAGCTATTTTGACATTGCATTTGTGAAGATGTGGTCTGACAGGATACATTCCAATACCTATAAGCCACTAACTTCGCATTGTAAACATGTAAGAAAGTACATTGCTCTAACACAATGTAGAAGGCCAGTTTTATTTTTATGAAAAAATTGGTGGGCCTGATTTTTCTCCTGAGAGGCTTTTCCTAAAATTTCCTGAAGTACAAATTATATAGTTTGAATAAAATCTAAAAACAGAATCTGACTTATTTTTGAAAAGAAAATCTGATTCTGAAGAAGCAATGTTAATTTATTTCTGCATAATTTTGGAACTTTAACTTCTATGAAAACATTATTGATAGTTTAACTTATTTTTTCCATAATATGAAATTTTAACATGCAATAAAACAACACAAAATAAATCATATTTGAAGCTTTTTTAAAACGTATTCTTTCTTAACTTCCAACTCCATTTATGAAATACAAGGAAATTGTTAAATTAAGCCAGTCTTCTTACTTAAATGAGAGTAACAGGAAGGGGGAAAATAGATTTTTCCAGTGTGGTCTGTTATTCTTTAATTATCCTACTATAAAAGATTTTATCATATGATAGAATTTGATTTCAGACAAGATATACAGTATTCTGACCTCAAACTGACCTATTTTTTTTTTTTTTTTTTTTTTAGTTCTGGAAACAAATATGCAGTAAGAGCCTGAAGAAACTGAACTTAAAAGAATTCTCACAAGGCATGAAAAGACACATTGCCTATTACCTTCCACGTTAGCAACAGCCTGACTGAGAGGAAAGAAGGGGAAAAATAATAGAATAAAAAAGTTTTTTATAAGAATATTTCTTGTGGAACTAAGTACAACTTTTCTTTCTGTCTTAAAAACTAGAAAATGAAATTTACTTGGGGGGTGAGTGGAGAAGGCCTGTGGTGATTTTTCAGTGAATTTATGAAACTGAGAGATCACATCTGGCCAAGTGATCCATGGCCATAATACCAATATGGCCAAAATACTGAGGTGCTAGAAGTACAAATCATGATTTTCAGGAGCAAAAAATAATGAGGTACATTTGACTCCTTCCCAGGCTTGACTAGGGGTCTATGATTAAGTTAAGGATTTTCTCTTAGGAAAGAAAAATAAGGAACTGCATTTTGTCCAGCGAATTTTAAGTAGAAATTGTTAGAGAGTTAAGAATCTCTGTTTGGTCTAGTGAATCGGGATCAATGTGTATTTTATTCCTGTGACGGTAATGCTAAGTTAATATGCATCATACCATAATTGTTTGAATTATGAAAATTAATTACAGTCCTCGGTCCTAGGATTGGATGTTTCATATAGCAGGCTCTCATCCTCCCAACAGCTTTAAAGGTAGATATTATTATCTTATATTTTACAAAAGAGGAAATTAAGCTTCAGGTATGCTCAAAGGTACTTTGTTAATAAGTAGCAGAGCTGGGATTTGAACTCATTTCAAGTCTGTGCTATTGCCATTATGCCACATATCATCGAAGTACATATTTTTTGGCTATGTCCATTTATGTGAATTCAAAGTAAAAATACATAATGGGAAATATGAGCCATTTACTGAGTAGCAATTTTTATAATTTCTGCTGAGGAACAACTGTAAAATTGGTAAGTAATCAAAACTTTGCATTTAAAATACAAAAGACATTCCTGACTTCAGGCATTCCTAATCAAACTGGCTTTTCTTTGTGTAATTAAATCACCCTCTGGAATTACAGTCCTTATTTCTATTGAATCTCATCAACACTTCTTTGTTGTTGTTGCCATAAAGGACCTGCCTATATCTCGTTAATCTTTTTCCCTTAGTTTTACAATCCAAAAGAGGTTTGATGGAACGTTTTCCCTGTCATGTGTGGGACTTCTTACTGGAGCCCATGCATTTCTTAAGTTCTCTGGATACACCATTTTATATTAAGTGACTAAATGCATTTTTCTGGCAATGGGTCCCTTAGATTTTGTTGGATTACAAAGGAGTCCCTGACTGAAGAGAAAGATAAAAACTACTTACTGCCCTAGCAGAAGCTTGGTTCTTTCTTGATAGTGTCTATATAAATAAATGGGATGGAAAATACAATAATATTTAGTTGTACCCTGTCAAACAGAGGCAAAGCATTTTCCCTTTAAACCATACATGAACTACATGCCTTTCTTTTTTCGGGTCATTTAAAATAAGCTTACATCTTTAAAATAAAGAACAAAAAAACTCTGAGGACGAGACTTTTAAAAATTCTCTGGAACAATGCAGTGGCTTTCTAAAACTAGAAGAAAAGTTGAGATGAAGTCTATTTTATACTGGATATGCAGTCAAAACTTGTCTTAAAAAATAAGAAAAACAAAGGAAAGATAAATAAAATACAATTTAAAAAAATCAAAAGAAAGATAATAGTTTGGCGGTTTAAGTGTTTCTAATTAAAGATTCAGCTAGGTACCCAACTATGTCATCTAACTAACCATTTCCCAAACTTACCCTTGAACTGGATATTTAATGATACTTTTATAATGGAAATGACCCCTAAATAGGTCATATGAGTTTTTCCTTGCCTCATTAAACATGGAAGAGGTGACTGTTATGAGCCTCCTTGGTTTTTTTTTTCCATAAGGCAGTGACTTAATAGCATGTACGAATAAGGCATTTGCCTAATCCATCATACTGGAATGTTTTTTCCCTAGATAATGATGATCCCAATTGTATACACCCCTTTTATTACAAAAGAGTCCAGTCTATCACTTCCACAAAAGTTAGTTGCTTTCTAAGCCTAGCAGTTCAAAGTGGGCACAGGACAATCCTTTCCTGAGGACTTCAGCAAAGTTTGCAGTAAATGGAAAGGCACAGAGATGGTCTAAGCCTTGGGAACTTGGTAGAGTTTTTGAAACTAGCAATTATTTCTCTTCTCTGTTTCAATTAACCCAAAATGGTAGTCATACTTTGTTTAGACTATAAATTGATTTTGAACACAAATTTTTAAAAACTTGTGTTTTTTTTAACTGTGTCATTAAGAAATACTCATTTGTTAAACCTAGAAATAATAATAAAAAAAAAGTTACCTTTTTTTCTCATGGTCTTACTTTCTGTTCCAGAGTCTAAATTCTGCTCGTTTATGGAGTGGCATTTGGAACCATTATTCTGCATTATCAGTGGTTGCCATCTATGCAGTTTTTATGGACATCACATAGAGAGTAAAGGATAGGTTTTGGTTGTCTACTCTGTGCACCAGGAAGAATTTTTGGCATTACAATAGGTTCCCTTGTACACCTAGTTCTCCATATAATGGATGGTGGCATTCTGTTTCCATGGAGAAGGGGAAGCACTTTGAGAACATACATATCCTTTGACCCTTGTTAGATTCTTCCAATGCCTTTATCAAAGTCCTTCTCAACAGTAGTTTGGAAACAGTATGTATAGCACTTCAAATATCCAGAAAGGAAATCACTACACCAAGTGTAGATAGTCAGGTCCATTCTATGGATAGATGTGCAGACCCAGTCCTGCATTTTTCCTATGCTCTGCCTTAAGTTTGAGAACCCACTGGGCAGCTCATTCTTGATTTTACTGCAAGGTAACTTTTGATAGAGGAAAATAGTTGACACAAGCTTGTAGTCCTTTATAAATAAAAGTATAAGTACATTACATCTTTCATACTTCAGAACTTTCTCCCATGTAATCTTGTCATGTTTTTCCCTATGACCATGGCCACATTTGTTAGGCAACAGCTAAGAATGAATAAATAATTATTCTCTATAAGAAAGGTAGTAATGGATTTGGTTTCAAAATGTATTTGAATTTAAGTACATTATATAACATGAAACTTTTCCTTATTGTGTTCATCAGTCTTTATTTTTGACAATTACAAAGAAAAAATGCTGAGATTAATTATAAAGTTTCTGTCAATTATTTTAGCATAAGTTAAGCCAAAATGTTACCCATAAGAAATCAAATATGGCTCCATAAAAAATCAAATATTTTTAAAAAATATTTATTTATTTTTTGGGAGAGCACAAGTGGGGGAAGGGCAGAGAGAGAGGGACCAAGGATTTGAAGCAGGCTCTGCACTGAGAAGCTGACAGCAGTGAGCCTGATGTGGGGCTCGAACTCACCAACCACGAGATCATGACCTGAGCCCAAGTTGGAGGCTCAACTGACTGAGCCTCTCAGGTGCTTCCCAAAATCAAATATTTTAAAGGCAGGACCCTTAAAATAAAATCAATTATTGCTTTATTTCCACAACGTTTCCAAATGCCTCTGGTTATCTTGTTTGCCAAATCCTCTTTAAATCATTATTTTCTCAGCATAGTTTATTTAATGCACTGGTTACTGCTATATTCATGACAAATAAATGTAAAGTAAAGGGCAGCATTCCAATGGCATCTCAGGGCACTGTGAAAGAAAGGTTTTCCCTTTACCCTTGACTTATGTTAAGCATTCAGCTCAGGTTAGAGAAGATGGTTGTCTGATTACCTGCCCTATTTTTCTTCGACAGAACAGATAGAGTATGCTTATCTATTAAAAGCACTCCAGAGTAACATTAAGCCAGGACACCTGTGGAGCTTGTCAAAGCAGGTTCTCAAACAGGTCACTGGTTGCTGGGGCAAGCTTCAAGAACAGAATAACAAGCACTCTTTGGTATGGGAAACAGGGATCTCAATGCCTTCAAATAGCCTGTGTAGAAGAGAAACCAACAGGGAGAGAGAAAGGGAAGAGATCTTCATTTCCCATTATTTCCTAATTGATCACTGATCCATAGTTTTATTTTAAATTCATATCCTAGTGCCTAATGCCCACAGCAAAATTTATTATAAATATTTAAACAAAAGCCACATGGTCTTTAGGGGCTTTACTTTTCTGAAGCTGGAAGATAATATGTGACATCAATTTATACCAAACAATGGTTTAATTGGTACTTCAAGATTTTCCTTTTATAATAATAAAAATAAGTGACCTAGGCAAATTGGGGGTATAATATCTTACACTTTTGAATTGTTAGAAGTTTGGGATTGTTGGAATCATTTGACGGTAGGTCTTTTTATCTGAGTAACATGTTTAAAACAATTCTGATAATTTTGGAAAGTTACAAAGTAGTAATAATTTATGTTTAGATTTTTTAATTGACAGTAAGCAGTGGGATGAAATAAATTCTAAAGGAATATGACAATGCAACCAATTATTCAATGTCCAATTACAAAATCATGTGGAATAATGTAGAAATAGCATTAGGAGCAATATCACTTTTTTTAAAGGGGAATTAAGGAATGCACTTATGAGGAGCACTGGGTATTGTATGGAAGTATTGAATCACTGTATTGTACACCTGAAACTAACATTACACCATGTGTTAACTGGAATTTGAATACAAACTTAAAAAAAATTAGCTTAAAAGTGAATAGTTTAGGGGCTCACTCAGTTAAGCATCTGACTCTTGATTTTGGCTGAGGTCATGATCTCATGGTTCAGGACTTTGAGTCCCATGTCAGGCTTTGTGCTGGCAGCATGGAGATTGCTTGGGATTGTCTCTCTCCTCCTCTCTCTCTGCTCTTCTCCAACTCTCTCTCAAAAATAAACTTAAAAAGTGAAGTTTTATTACAAGTAACATAGATTTTTTTCCCCTAAATGACCCAAATCCTTCATTTTATCTTATGTGATATTTGTGAAAACTAAATGCGGACACTGAGAAGTCATCTAGGAATCAGGTCACTTGACTTATATTTCATCCCCACTATATGAAATAATCATTATGGGGACTATAGGCATCCATGTATTTTCAGTGCATTTCAAAGTAATTAGAGCAACATTATTTCAAATGATAAATCACACTCACTATGAAATAGCAACGGATGATGATGTCTCTAAGTCACCTGTAACCAACACTCAAGGTTTGTACACACTGAAGGAAGAAGGAGAGAATAGTTTTCAGCCCCAAATTATTTCCCAAAGGTTTTTGGTTTTGGCTTTTTAATGCACTTTGAATTTCTAAAACAAAGTAATTTATTATTTGTTCTAACAACTAAGTTACCATGTGTTTAATGAAATGGTGACTGCTGAAAAGATATACATTCGGTGTGTACGGGGTAAAATGAAAGTATAGAGGATTAAAATATCATACCAGGTTCTCTGCAGAGTGAAAAACTCCACATAAAGTCTGGATCTGAGAATTCTTTTACAAATTAGAATACAATTGTTTATTTAAATATCTGAACATGATCGGGGTCAAATTGATCTTTTAAAAGTATCATTCAAAGGGAAAATTAAGGGGCGCCTGGGTGGCTCAGTCAGTTAAGCGTCTGACTTCAGCTCAGGTCATGACCTCGCGGTCCGTGAGTTCAAGCCCCGCATCAGGCTCTGTGCTGACCGCTCAGAGCCTGGAGCCTGTTTCGGATTCTGTGTCTCCCTCTCTCTCTGACCCTCCCCCGTTCATGCTCTGTCTCAAAAATAAATACATGTTAAAAATTTTTTTAAAAAAGGGAAAATTAAAATAAATACTATGTTCATATCATATGCCTAGAAGCAAAGGTACATGTATGTGTGCGTGTACATATATAATTTTTTATTTTTGTAAACCAAGGTTCTTTTTTTTTTTTCTTCTCTTGGCTGAATACTTAGAAGTAGCTTTGCTGTTACATAATGAGATAAGAAATTGTCAGTCTTCCAAAGTGGCTGCATGAGCCACTTGCTACTTACGTTTTTGCCAACAGTGTATAATAGTTCTAGTCATACCACATTGTGCCAACTTTTGGTAGTGATCAATCTTTTCAATATTAGCCATTTTAGTAGATGTATAGTGCTACCTCATTATGATTTTATGTTCAATGAAAACGATTTTTTATTCAAGTATAGTTGACATGGGGTTACTTACATTAGTTTCAGGGGTACAGCATAGATATTCAACTTCTGTATACATTATGCTATGCTCACCAACGGTGTGGCTGCCCATCTGTCACCACACAACACTATTACAATACTATTGACTATATTCCCTATGCTGTACCTTTTATTCTCATGATTTCTCACTTGTGCTTTCCTGGCAACTAATGCTACTAAGCTATTTTGAATGTGCTGATTAACCATTTGTATATCTTATTTTTTGATGTGTCCAAATTCTTGCTAGTTTTTTATTCAGGTGTCTTTTTATTACTGAATTGTAGTTCCTTATATAAAATGGTTACCAGTCACAGAGGGGAATGTTTTCTAGAGTCTTACAGTAAAGCAACTGCTGTATCTGCTGAGTCACATAACCAGGATCCAACTCTGCTCCCCTGCTGGAGCCCTGGGTCTTTGTCAATACTCCAAAATGTATCAATCCCATCTGAGTGGCTGCTACTGTGTTACCAAGGCATGCATATCTGTAGAGCTTGACCAACAGACACACGAATGAAATACTATTTTGGAGAAGTAATCCTAGTCATCACAAAGGATATGGTTTGAGAAACTGTATAATCTGGCACTTCAGCATGTAGACCTGGCCTTGTTTCTCAGCCCCTCTATTTGTTTTTTTGGGCCACTCTGGGAAGGCCCTCCACTCTCCAAACTTCAGGATTCGCTCTTGGAAAATAGAATAATGTTATATATGCCGCTCTCTATAAAGTTGTCATGAGGAGTAAATAAAATGTTTAAATGTCTTGTCCCTAGCCCCTGTGTTTTAAACGGTACTAAAGAAAGCTTGTTGTTGTTGTTGTTTGTTTGTTTTGTTTGCTTCAGGATATAGAAAACTTGGTTTCAAGTCCAGGTTCCAACACCAACTAGCATGAGATGTGCATCTCTTTGAGCTTCAGTTTTTTCTGTTCCATCTACTTCTGAAGATTATCTTGAAACATCCATAAGATAACATACTAAAGTGTCTATAAACTACATTTTAAAATAAAAGGTAGTACCATCCACATGTTAATTTATCAAAGATCTTTTGCAAACATACGTTGTGCCAGATGCTGGGTTAGGCATCAAGGATAAAGCAATGCTAAAATCATAATTCTTCATTCCAAGGAGTTAGCAGTCTAACAGAGGGACAGGAGAACAAATGTATATTATAATCTAGAATGAAAATAGATTAAGGTAGGAATAATAGTAGTCTCCTAGGAGCCTCTGAGAGAAGACTTTGCAGCTATGATCAACCTGGAGCTAAGTCTAAAAACATGAGGGGAAGAAGGTAGCAAGGCAAACAAGGAGAAAGGTCACGCAGAGAACAAAATTAAGACAGCAATCATAAGCATGGGTGTTTAGAGAAATGTAGATAACTCTATGTGGATGGCATATATATCTAAAGGCAGGAGGTAGCAACAGATGAGAACAAGTAGCAGGAGCTGACCTCATACGAATAAGAAAAAAATATTATTTCCATGATGTTATTATTAGTGCCTGATTATATGAAGAACAAAGCCTTAGATGATAGGTTTCCAAATAGAGATGGGATGACTGACTTTTGGCACATTCACTGAATCCACTGGTGAGAGAAAAATATCGTCCCTGCATCTCATACCATCTATACCCCTCCATCTTTTACAAGAACAAAGAAGAAAAAATAAGCAGAAATATGTAGTGCATTTTGGAAAGAATTTGATAAGTAAGATACCCGTCAAAATAACCATGTTTTGCATATCATCTGTTAGATCATAATCTTAACTAGAATAATTCCCAAAGCATTTTGCAGGCATGCGCACACACACACACACACACACACACACACACACACACTATCAGATTGTGGCTGGGAAATTGATATACAGACAAAATACGTGTTTGTTATATAAATGCCTGTCATTCACTGTGACAAACATTTTCTGGAATTGTCTTTTGTTTTTCTGCTTTTCCTTTTTCATGTAAACTCAGGGTCAGCTGTGGTTCGAGATGTCTTTAAGTCTTCTACCATTTACAGTGGTTAATTCTTAGTATAATAAGAGTTAAATGAAACTCTCCAGAGTCAAGAAAATTTTGGAGATAAAATTCCAAAGCACATGTAAACAACCAAGTCAAGACTTCATGTAGTCCAGATAGCAATATTACTGAAAATGAATGAGCACACCATATTTGCTTGTTAATTGTTAACTTTCTGTATTATTTGCTGTCAGGAGACCAGAGACCTACTGATCAAATTATCTTGTTTAGTTAATCATTTGGAATTATTTTCCCCTTCCTAAGCCTCCTTTAAGCTCTCTGTTTCTTGAATTTCAAGCTCAAGCTGGGAAAGGGAGAAGTAACAGCAAATTCCAATTCAATACATAGCCTTGAGGACTTGCTTATCAAGAAATGGTCAAATGTAAAAGTTTTCCAATCTTAAAATCTATAATAAATACTTCCAGGATCATATCTGAACAAGAAACATGCATAAACTCTCACTGGAAAAAAAAAAAAAACAGATCTTTTATTTTCAAGGAACTGTTCTGGCAACTCTTATTGAGAATAATGCTCGATTTTATTTTTCATAACAGAAAGTGTAGACATAATGTCTGAGCATTCAACCACGGAAAAAATGAAGTTAGTGGGTTACTCAACCAAGTCCTTTATTATGTTGTTTGACCAATTTCTCTTTAGAGAAGCATTGTTGTAGGAGGTATGGAAAGAATGTTCACATTTAAGATTTCTTCTGCCAATTACAATTTGAGTAACTTTGTATATATCAATCTCTCCAAGACCCAATTTCTTCATCTGTGAAATGAGAATGATAGACACCTAAAAGGTTGATATTATTTAAATTGATAATGGATATAGAAGAGCTTTGTCAGCTGTGATACTTTATATGAACTTGGGTGTTGTTTTCCCATGATTGTTGACAGTAGTATTTTTTTATTCAGCTAATCAAAACAAACAAAACACAAAAGAAGATGAAAAAGAAAAAAAATCTAAAGGTGGAGGTTCTCAGCCTAAGGTTCATGGTTATCTGAATAATTCTTTTGTTTGTGGTAGCATGAAAAATAGCTTCTGATTATCAATAGTTTTCATTATTTTGCTGTATAATGTAATGCCCTTTCAAAATCATTGTATATAGCTAATACGGGAAGGTCACAACATTGTTTAACAGCAAACCTTTGAACAGCAGAGGGAAGGGAAAGAAAGAAGTTCCTAGATCCAGTGATTTCTGTGCAAGGTAGCTGGGAAGCTATTTTCTTCCCATTCTCAACAGCAGTGTGCTACTGATTCATTTTCTCTGCATCTTCACCGATACTGGCTGTTGTCAACTTTTCTTATTTTAGTGATTCTAATAAGTATGTACCATTAAGTCATCATAATTTTAATTTGCATTTTCCTAATCACCAATAATGTTGAATATTTTTCACGTGCTTATTTGCCATCTGTGTATCCTGTACAGTGAACTGTTACTTTAGTCTTTTGCCCACTACCTTGCTGGATTTGCTTTTTTACAGCTGAATTTTTAGAATTCTTTATATATTCTTGACATTAGTCCTTTGTTAGATGCATGGTGCATTAGTTTCCTAGTGCTGCCATAACCAATATCACACAGTCTGGGTGGCTTACGCAACAAACCTTTATTTTCTCACAATATTGTAGGCTAGAAATCCAAGATCAAGGTGTCTGCAAGGTTGATATCTTTTGAGAACCTCTCTGCTTGGCTTGTCAATGGCCTTTGTCTTCCCCCATTGTCTTCATATAGTCTTGTATGTGCCTTAATCTCCTTTGCTTAAAGGACACCTGTCATATTGGATTAGGGCCTGTCCTAATTACCTCACTGTAACTTAAGGACCTATCTCTTTAAGGATCTATCTCCAAATATAGTCACATTCTGAGGCACTGGGGTAAGGACTTCAGTCCATAACATGTGGTTTGCAAATGTTTTCTTCTGGTTTGTAATTTGTCTTTCTATCTTAACAGGATCTTTCACAGAGAAAATATTTTTAATTTTGATGAACTCCAATTTATCTGCTGTCCAGATCACAAAGACTTTATCTTCTATTCTTTTCCCTAAACGTTATATGAGTTAACCATTTACATTTAAGTTTATAGCCATTTGAGTTAGTTTTTATATGGCATATGAAGTTTAGCTCAAGATTATTATTTTTTTTCTTCTGCATATGGCTATCTAGTTGTTCTAGTACTATATTTTGGGGACAACTATTGTTTCTCCATGGAATTGTCTTTGTACTTTTGTAAAAAGTCAGTTGGGTATGTTTGTGTGGGTCTATAGCTGAATTCCCCACTATGTGCCACTGATCTGTATGCCTATCCCTTCTCAAATAGTACACATCTTGATTACCGTGACTATATGTTTAAATCAGATAGACTAATTCCTTCCATTTCCTTGCTCTGTTTCAAAAACATTTTAGACATAGAAATTTTAAAATAATTGTGCTTCTATCTATAAAAATCCTGTTAGGATTTGATAGGAACTGTGTTAAATTTGTACATCAATTGAGAGAAAATTCACTATTGTGTTGAGACATCCTACCCATAAACACAGTGTCTCTTATTCAAATCCTCTTTGATTTCATTGGTCAATTATTTTGAATTTTTCAGCATATAAATCCTCTCTATGTTTTGACAAAGTTACAACTCAGTAATTGTTTGAGTGACTGGAATTAGTATTATATTGTTAATTTGAATGTCTGCCTCTCTATTGCTCTTATATACAAATACAATTGATATATTTATTGATTTTATATCTTGAGATCTTGCTGTATTCATTTTTGTTTCTAGGAGTTATGTAATAGAATCTTTTATTTTCTATGCACACAATCATGCCAATTGCAGATAGGAGCAGTTCTTTTTTTTTTTTAACAGTCTGTATGACTTTTATTTATTTTTCTTACTTTATTGCACTGGCTAGAACTCCTAGTACAATATTGACTAGCAGTGTCTAGAGCAGACATACTTAGCTTATTCCTAATCTTAAGGAGAAATCATTCAGTCTTTTACCACTATATTTTTAAAAATTTATTTTAATGTTCATTTATTTTTAAGAATGAGATGGAGTGCAAGCAGGGGAGGGGCAGAGAGAGGGAGATACAGAATCCAAAGTAGGCTCTCAGGCTCTGATGTCAGCACAGAACCTGATGTAGGGCTTGAACTCACAAACTGCAAAATCATGACCTGAGACAAAGTTAGACACTTAACCAACTGAGCCATCAGTGCCCCACCATTATATTCGATGCTACCTGTAGTGTTTTGTAGCCATTCTTTATCAAGTTAGGGGAGTTCCTTTCTTTTTTTAATAGGGTGTTTATCAAGAATTGGTGTTACATGTTTTTAATGCCTTTTCTGAATTGATTGATAGGTTCATGGGATTTTTCTTCTTTATCCTGTTAATATGGTGGATTTTATTGATTTATATTTAAATATTGAACAAAACTTTCAGTTTTGAAATAAAGCTCCTTAGTTTTGGTATATAATTCTTTTTTTCAATATATATTGCTGGAATCTATTTGAGAATATATATTCATGAAGGATAGGGGGTCTATAATTTTCCCTCTTTTGTAGTGTGTTTGTCTTGTTTTGGTATCCAAGTAAGTCTAGTTTCATACAATGGGTTCAAAAGGGTTTTGTTCTCTTCTGTTTTCTGGAGGAAGCTGTGTAGAATTGGTATCAATTCTTCTTTAAATATTTGGTAGAATTCTCCAGTGACCTAATTGACTCTGGGTTTGTTTGGGGAAGAGTGCTTAAATTACAATTGAAAGGTCTTTAATGGGGCTATTCAACTTATTTATTTCATTTTGGATTGGGTGTTGTAGTTTGTGCCTTTGAGGAATTGGCCCTTTATTTATTCATTCATTCATTCATTTATCTATCTATCTATTTATTTAAAATGTTTTTTTTTTTTATTTTTGAGAGAGAGAGAGAGAGAGAGAGAGAGAGAGAGCAAGGGAGGGGCAGAGAGAGGGGGAGATACAGATTGTGAAACAGGCTCCAGGCTCTGAACTGTCAGCACAGAGCCCAATGTAGGCTCAGACCATGTGGGATCATGACCTGAGATGAAGTTGTAAACTAAGCCAACTGAGCCACCCAGGTGCCCCAGAACTGGCCTTTCCATCTAAGTTGTCAAAATCATGTTTATAGAATTGTCCCTATTGTTCCTTTCTTATTCTGATATTTGCAAGGCTTGTAGTAATATGTCATTTCATTCTTGATATTGACCATTTGAGTCTGTTTTCTTTTTTAAATTTGTCAACCTTGTCAAGGTTTGTCAATTTTACAGATCTTTCGAAAAACTGTTTTTAAATTATTTTTTCTATTGTTTTTCTGTTTTAAATTTCATTGATTTTTGCTTTTTCTTATTTCCTTAATTCTTCTTGCTTTGAGTTTATTTTGCTTTTCTTTTTAGTTAGGTTAGTAAGGTAGGAAATCAGATTATTGATTTTTCTCTTTCGTAACGCACACATTTAGTGGCATAGAAATCTCTTAGTTAAAGCATTGTGCCGCAACTTTGACATGTTGTGTTTTCATTTTTACTCAGTTTATTTTTAAAATTTCTCTTGAGACTTTCTCTTTGACTGATGGATTAATTATGTTTTTAGTTAGAGTTTTTCTGGTTATTATTATATATAATTTCAATTTTAAATTTTTGAGGTTTATGGCCTTGGATATGGCTAATCTTTGCATATATTTGTGGGCACTTACTATGAATATATATTCTCCTGTTTGGGAGTGGAATATTCTATAATAAATGTTGCTTAGAGCCTGTTGGTTGATGTGATGTTCTTAAAGCCTATTGGTTGAAGGTGATATACCCTTGCTGATTTTCTTTTTAATTTTTCTATCACTTGTTGAAATAGAATTGTAAAGTTTCCAAATTGTGAATTTGTCTATTAATACTGAATTAGAAAATAAAAATAAAATTGTAAGATAGGAATATATTTTTAAATAGAAGGTTTTTATTTATTCCTTTTGTACCTTAAATGTATACTATGCTTCATTTTATCATCTAAAAGGGTTAGATACCTCATTGAGGCAATAATTTGGATAAAATTTAAAAGTCACTTATATTAATTTGAAGCTCAAATGTAGAATGTTATAACCATATTAAGATAACTTTTTAAATAAGTGAGGTTGTGTGGCAAAATGAGCATGTAATGATAACATTAACAAAGACATTTTGTCTCTGGTGATTTGACATATATCTTTTTGATGTCAGAATATTCTATTATTTTTAAAATGTCCATTTTTCATATCACTCAAGTGTGTTTAATATCTAATTATAAAATTACCCTTAAGAAATTGCACTACATGTATAATGCATAATAACCAATTTATATATTTCAGTACATTACATACTTTTGACTAGAGCATAATTAGTAACTTTCATAATATAAACTTATTCAACAGATTTCAAAACAATAGAGAGTAAACTTATGCAAATTGAGTCATTATTCAGTTTTCATTAAATTTTTTCATAATGATCTTATAAAAATAATTCTTCCTGGGATGTAATTAGGTGCTAATCTAAAGAATATTAAAAAGATCTATTTTTTGGTTCCATATTTCACTATGGCTCAAAGCTTGCATTCCTGACCACTTACATTAGATCTCTCAAGTGCTTATTAGGAACTGGACAACCCAGGGGTGTCTGGGTGGCTCAGTTGGTTAAGGGTCTGACTCTTGATTTCAGCTCAGGTCATGATCTCACAGTTTCATGAGGTGGAGCCCAGTGTCAGTCTCTGTGCTGACCTTGCAGAGCCTGCTTGGGATTCTTTCTCTCTCTACCCCTCCTCCACTTGTTATCTCTCTGTCTCTCTCAAAATAAATAAAGAAACTTAAAAAAAAGAAAAGAAAAAAAAAACTAAAGAAAAGGGGTCCCTGGGTGGCTCAGTTGGTTAAGCATCCAACTTCAGCTCAAGTCATGATCTCACAGGTTTGTGGGTTTGAGCCCTGCATTGGGCTCTGTGCTGACAGCTCAGAGCCTGGAGTCTGCTTTGGATTCTGTCTCTCCTTCTCTCTGCCCCTCCCCAGCTTACACTCTGTGTGTGTGTGTCTCTCTCTCTCTTAAAAATAAATAAACATTAAAAAAAAAATGACTAGATAACCCAACCCCACCAGTTTGCTGAGTTAACACCAGTTTGCTGGGCCACAGTCTGGAGAAATTTGGGGAATAAGTATTTTAAACAAGCTCTGTAGGCGGTTACTATGCATATTGAAGTTTGAGAATTCTGCCTTCATTGCTTAAAATCCAGCATGGACCACCAGACCACAAACTTGTAATTTAAAATGCCAATGGATAATATTTAGACTCTTCCATCTACTGTAATTTGTTCAACTCTTTACTATGTGTTACATTCAAAACTGTAATCAAGTGTTATTGTGTGTATTTTTTTGCAATTCCAGTAACTGTGTGATTATCTGTGTTTTGCCTCACATTCCCATCACTCTGTATTGTTACACTTCTTTATCACCTCAGGATGGCAAATCATCTGGAAGCAAGAACACTGATAAGCTCAATATTTATTTTCCATCTTCCTTTGTATCAATAACACCAATTTGTTAGATATTCACTACCTCCTTTCAGATGCATATTTTTAATCATTTAAAGAGATAATTCCTAGGTTTCAACAAGTGCCAAGTGCTATATAACTGCAGTGGGATTATGTATAACTCTTGATCCTGTGGGCATTGGAGCCTTTGGAGGTAGTCTGGAAGTTCATGTGAAAGCTAGAAACTCTTGCCTCAGTATCATTTTTCTCCACAGTAGTATCTGCCAGTGCCTATAAGTCATCAGAAAGTCCAGAT
The DNA here is from genome assembly GCF_023721935.1 of Panthera uncia. NCBI lineage: Eukaryota > Metazoa > Chordata > Mammalia > Carnivora > Felidae > Panthera > Panthera uncia. The sequence continues at coordinate 62,142,305 of NW_026057576.1, read as the reverse complement.
GTCTTTGAGAGCCACTGAGATTTTATCCCCTTTAGATGAATTCCTTCTTAGAAATATTTCTTTATGAAGTTCTCTTAAGCTATGGAATTGACCTAAAACAATAGGAGGAGGTATGACTAGAACCAAATGGTTTGAGGTCCATTATTCCTACATTTGAAATACTCTTCATGGATATAGCATTGTTGTTTACAAATGTTGCATTTTTAAAATTTTTATTTATGACAGAGAGCATAAGCAGGGGAGAGGGGTAGAAGGAGAGAGGGAGCAGGGGAAGGGGGTGAGAGAGACAGAGAGAATCTTAAGCAGGCTCCATGCTCAGCATGGAGTCCAACATATGGCTTGATCCCTCAATCCTGAGATCATGACCTGAGCTGAAGAGTCAGACACTCAACTGACTAGCCACCCATGTGCCCCATGAACTATTTCCTTAAAAGAGGAGTGTGTTTCTCTGCCTCTTATAATTTGACTTGAAGTGCTTCATTGAAGGTAGATGACACATTTCCTCCCTATTGTCAGGCTTGACCATATAATGGATATGAGCCAGTCAAATGTGAGTTAAAGCACTAATATTAAGCAGAATCTTTGAGTGACATCTTATGCCTTTCCTCCCATCAGCTTGTCCTCATATCATTCCTTTCCCTCTCCCAATGAGAGTCCCAGGATGAGAAGTCACATAGGTCAGAGTAGCACTTGCTGACCTGCCAGGAATTGACCTGTAACCCGAGTAAAAAATAAATGCTTTCCTTAGCAAATGGTATGGAAACATCTGTACATCCACATGAAAAACATAGTCTAGACATAGATCTAATTCATTTCACAAAAATTAACTCAAATATGAACTGCATATGCCAGCAAATACATGAAAAGATGCTCAACATAATTAATCACCAGGGAAACCAGGGAAACACAAATCAAAACCACAATGAAATATGACCTCGCACCAGTCAGGATGGCTAAAATAAAAAACACAAAAAACAACGAGTGTTGGCAAGGATGTGGAGAAAAAGAAACACTTGTGTACTGTGGTGGGAATGCAAACTGGTACAGCCACTGTGCAAAAGAGTATGGAGGTTCCTTAAAAGATTAAAAACAATTATTGTAACATCCAGTATTTCCACTACTGAGTATTTATCCAAAGAAAACTAGAACCTTAATTTGAAAAGATAAATGCACCCCTATGTTTATTGCAGCATTATTTACAATAGCCAAAATATGGAAGCAACTTAAGTGCCCATTGATAAAGGAATGGATAAAGAAGAATAAAAAAGAATGAAATTTTGCCATTTGCAATAACATGGATAAATCTGTAGGGTATAATGCTAAGTGAAATAAGTGAGTCAGAGAAAGACAAATACCATATGATTTCACTTATATGTGGAATTTAAAAAAACAAAACAAATCAACAAAGGAAAAAAGAGACAAACAAACAAAAAAACCAAGACTTCTAAATACAGAGAATTGTTGGTTACCAGAGGGGAGGTAGGTGGGAGGATGGGTGAAATAGGTGAAGGGGACTAAGAGTACACTTATCACAATGAGCACTGAGTAAAGTACAGAATTGTTGAATCACTATACTGTACACCTGTGACGAATATAGCACTGCATGTAAATTATACTACAAGTGAATGAACAAATGAAAAAAAAGCAAAAACCAAAACAAAACAAAAGATCATAGACCCAAATGTAAAATGCAAAATTTAAAACTTTTAGAAGGTAACATAAAAAAAAAAAAAAACAACTAGATGACTGTAGGTACGAAAGTGAATTTTTAGATGCAACACAGAATGTAGAATCCATGAAAGAAATGGATTTCATTAAAATGAAAAAAATTTCTCCCCGGGAAAGACAAATTCAAAGGAATTAGGAAGATAAGCCATAGACTGGGAGAAAATGTTTGCAAGAGACACATCCTATAAAGGACTGTTATTCAAAATAAACAAATAACTCCTAAAACTCAAAAATAAGGAAATGATCTGACTAAAAAATGGACCAAAGACCTGAAGAGACACCTCATCAAGGAAGACTTAACAAATGGCAAGTAAGCATATGATTAGACTCTCCATCCATATCATGTGTCATCAGAGAAATGCAAATTAGAACATTAGCAAAATACAATGAATACACATTACAATGGCCAAAATCCCAAAACATTGACAACATCAAATTCCGGTGAGGCGATAGAGCAATAGAAACTCTTATTTTATGCTGGTAAAAATGCAAAACAGTATAGCCACTTTGGAAGAGAGTTGGCAGTTTTTTTTTTTTTTTTACAATACTGAGCCAGAGTCTAATAATATGGTATAGAAAGAGTGCTCCTTGATATTTCCAACCCAAAGTAGTTGAATACTTGGTATTTTCATCTCAAATGAGTTGAAAACTTATGTCCACACAAAAACCTGTACATAGATGCATATAGATTTTTTTTTATTCACAATTGCCAAAATCTGGGAGCACCCAAAATGCCTTTCAGTAGGTAAGTGGATAAACAAACTGTGGCATATACAGGAAATGGAATATTAGTCCATGCTAAAAGGAAATGAGTTACCGAGCCATGGAAAGACATAGTAATATGCATCTAAGTTTCCTCTAAATTAAAGAACCCAATCTGAAAAGACAATCTGTGGTATAATTTAAACCATATGACATTCTGGAAAAGGCAAAACTATGTAGATAGTGAAAACATCAGTGGATACCAGGGTTTGGGAGGTGAAGGAGATGAATGGGAGACCATTATGACTATTAGGTCAGTGGAAATACTCCGTGTGATATTATAATGATGGGTCTACATTTGTCCAAACCCACAGAATAGAGAACACTGAGGGTGAACCTTAAGGTAAACTATTGACTTTGGGTGAATATGAGGTGTCCACATGGGTTCATCCTCGGGAAAACAAAAACCAAAACAAAAAGAGACAGTACCACTGTGGTGAATGGTGTTGGTAATGGAGTGTGAGGGCAGAGGTTATACTGGAAATCTCTGTACCTTCCTCTCAGTTTTGTTGTAAACCTAAAACTGCTCTAGAAAATTCTTATAAAAAAATCTTGTTATTATAAATAATTGGGATTTAAGAATTAATGCAATAAAATAAAAAAAATCCCTTAGCTTTGTGTGAATATTAATGCTAAGTTGATGTCACCCATTATCTTGAGAAGGAGTTCCATAAACTCCTTTTACTCTAAACTCCTTTTACAGTGAGCTTTTTGAAGATAGTTTGCACTTACTGAACTTCCTAATAACATTTCGTCCCCAACTTTACTTATGTCTCCACAATTTTTTTCCAATCTCACTATCGAGCTTTCACTCTGACTTTCCTGTTCAAGAAATTTAGCTCTACCAATAAATTTGAGCTGTCTTTCTCATAAACACCATCAGGAAAAGTCCAGCAAGGACTTTTGACCTTTCAACTGAAGTATGTCTTTTCCAATTTATGGTGTTTATATCTGTAGTAGAATGGAGAACCACTTCAAATGCCCAAGATTACAATCATAAAATATGTTTTAAGCGCCCAAGTGCACTTAGTACTCTATCTGAAGCAGTGGAGGGTATATTGTCCAAAAGAACCATATAAGGAGGATACCAATTTTGATTGTCATTGAAACTTTTGAGTGTAACTTAAAGTACATTGCCATGTCAAAAAGATGAACACTGATAAATCCAAGTACTATGGGAAAAAAAGTTATACAGCCTTGGAAAAGGCTATGAATGTCATCTAGTTTACTCTGATCTTCATCAAATTGGACAAAATTAGTTTTATATCCTTTGTATTAGAAATTGGTTGAAAATAATCTAACCAGAAGAGTATGGTATTTTTCAAGTTGATTCTACTTCTGTTAGAAATTAGAAATAGGTATTTTAAAGACACTCAAAATGACAGGGTCCAAGATCCTATCCTCATTCCATCTTGAAAATACTCTATTGCTTGCCTTGCTCACAAACTTCCAGAACTAATTATCCAGTGAATTGGTTTATCCCTGCAACACTTGATTATCTGTACCCATGAGCTTGTGAAGTCTAGAATCTGTCATTTGTTGGCTCACTGCCTCCACCAAAAATCAAATTTAATGAATGTTCAAAAAAGGACCAGCAATCCTATCAAGCAAAAGCCTTCTAATCATTTTATCATGAATATTAGGTCACACTTTTAGTTGTAAACATTTTTATTCACCCCAACCAGATACACCATATATTTTGGAAAACTGTAATCCATGCTTAGAATGACTAATACTTTTCTCATTAGAACATAGCCAGTCTTTCTTGAATGAAGGGTGCAGTTCCTTAGTTTTGTACACATGCAAATACAAAAAAGAAAAGCTTTCCAACTATAATTGCATGGGAAAACTAGGTGTGTTTCTCAATTAAACTTAGCTGTTTCTATGCTACCATATAGCAAATCTGTGCTATTTGGCAGGCCTCTCTTGTTCAATTTGCTCCTTTGGCTGTCAAGAAAGTCCAGGGAAGTTAAAAAAAAAAAAAAAAAGCATCAGGGGAAACAGATTTTAGGAGACTAGCAAACATAAACTCACTGACTTGAATGAATCTGTATTATATGAGAAGGACAGGTAGACAGTCAGTGTGTACTTCTTCCCTGATAGGGTCAGCTTTCATGATCTACCTCTAAAGGAAATCTCTTTATGTCTTGGGCTTTGGTGAATGGAACTTACAAATATAGATATCTCAAGGCAGACGAGTAGTAGAATAAGGAGATGGAATGTGAAACACAAATTACTTCAAGTGTGTATAGATTAATTTAAAATGTTTATAGTATGTTGTGTGAGAGTACTTCAATTTGTCTTGGTGATTTAGAGGAAGATAAGGTGAGTGCTTCATTACCAGGGGGAAGGCCAATATCATCTTGGAGAGAGAGGACTTGTATTGGCAGTTTAACCGTCTTGTCCAGAAAGCTCATAAGCAGGCAGAGTAAGGAACTGTCTAAAGGTCATTTGATGGCTGAGAGCAAGAAGTAGAGCCCACCGACATCAGGGCAATGTAAAATCTAAGGATGGGAGTTCACTCCACACCTTCTCGGAGTCTTCGTTTCACCAAACTGTTGTTATTTCACAAACTGTTTTCCATTGGAAATCTTTCCATTAGCCAATCAATAGTCCACTTTCAGTCAGATCATCAGACTAATATGTTCTAATAGAACACTAGAATATCATCACCAATGAGGCAGAACAAAAATGAGGCTAAACCATATTTATATTATATTTATATACAATTTGAACTGCTCTTTTAAAATTCTGGATTATGTATGCTGATTATATATAACGATATCTATAAAATGCCTGTGCCCTAAATATGGCAAATGAATCAATTATACAATAAAGGGAAAAAGACATGAAAGTAATTGTCTTCCTATCCATTTAATTGAATATTAATAGTATTAATGGGTTACTTTTGGGCTGGATATCTGAATAAAGCCGGGGAACAACACAATATAAAAGAGACATTTCTATTACCTTTAAAAAACTTGTAATATAATTATTTAATACCATCTAATCTGAGAGAGAGGAAAGCTTCAAACAATAAACTGAGCCAAAGTAGGCCGCTTAACCAAATGAACCACCCAGACGCCTGTAAGTTTTCAAGTTCTGGTGTGCCCCTTACATTTACAGCATGTCTCAATTTGGAGTGGCCACATTTCATGTGCTTTGTAGTCACGTGTGGCTAGTGACTTTTGTATTGGACAATACTATCTTATAAAAACCTAATCAGGATGAAATTCTTATTTTATTTAACATTTGTTAACTGCATAATAAACTGCCTTGGAAAAAGAGCAGGAAAATGAATTATGAGTAGAAACCAAAATGGGCATATAGAACCTCACTGGAAATAGTACATTATTTATCTTACTGCACTAAATTCAAAACTTATTTAGATGGATGGCCAAATAAAAATTCTTTGAAATCAGTTTTAAAATATTAGGTGGGCATCTGGAACTATTGTTATATTACTTGTCAACTATACCTCAATAAAAATACATTAAGAAATAAAATATTAACTGGACTTGTTGGCAAGACAACAAAAATGGCTACTAGAAATTATTTCGCATTCTCTCAATTTAGTGTAAAGCACACACTGGATTTTTAGGCAAAATATTAATTCTAGTACAATCCATAATTGCATATTTCACTAGCAAACCAATAAAGTAAGTGCTGTTCTTAATAACAGACCCAATATAATAAGACCCCTAAATACTTACTTAGTACATAACAGTTATAAACACATACCTATTTATGTATTCAAGTTCATAAATAAATAGAAAACAT